>NC_090954.1:14542291-14845833 GCF_040807025.1 Struthio camelus
TCAACATCTTATTCCTTCAGCAAAATACGTACGCAAAATAAGAAAAGAAAAGTGAATCCAGACGTTCAGAGATGATCTATTTACAGAGTATCAAATATACTGCAGTGGGATAGCACAAGCAGAGATTCAAAAGCATGTACAGAATCTCTCTGGGGTGCAGACACAGATGACAAATTCTCTTCTCCTGGTCTGAGTTCAGGCTTTACATTTCCAACAAGATTTGACACAAGACCTGGTCTAAAGGAATGAACAGTAAGGTTCAGCAAATCTTATTTCTGGTCTGAAACCTTGTAAGGATCCTTAAAGGAAAAGGACGTGTATGCATCTGTCTTCCTAAAGATATCCTGGGCTTTATTTTTTTACTGCTTTGCACCTTGTGCAGACATTTGCACAAATGCAAAATCATCCTGGTAATGAGCAACTACTTGACTGATTCCAAAAAATAAGAAGCAGAACAGGCAATAAATGATGCAAGAACAGCAAATATGAAGAGCATAACCAAAGGGCATTTAAGAAACCTAATTCTAAAGCTGAGATTGACTCCTAATAAATCCTCCTTGCTACTGGTTGCAACATCTGAGACCACACCATCGTACTCTGTGTGGTTAATTACCTAACCAATAGAGATGAGGAAATTTTAACGCTGTTGCACATTGGTTGAATATGAACTGCTCAAAATTAACTAAAGATTTTTTTTTTTTTAATGAAATAGTAGTGGTGGTGGTGGGCAAGTAGTAACATTAAGCTTTTCTGAGGCTAGTAAAATGAAATGCATTTTTAAAGCAGAATAAGAAGCATCAGATTGTGAAAACTTCCTGACAAAACATCTTCAGTTACAACAAAATATATTTTTGTTGTTTTGTTTTTAAAATAGGCAAAGAACTGTTTTAGATCCTAAATTCTAACACATGAAAAGCTGTTTTTTTCACCTCTCCTGAGGGCTATTTGTTTGCTAGTGGTACAAAAATGACTAACATAAATGATAGTTTATACTATCACAAACACTGGGGCAAAATTCATGCTGGCAAATTCACACAATTTTAAAGCAGAACATGAAGTATACAGCCACTCTGACGACTTGTATCCAAGTTTTTTTTATTTTTTTTCCAAGCAAAGGGTAGCAAATATATTTTTTCCTTGCCTTTAAAGTATGACTGTTGCCAATTTCTGATGCAAATTGAGACTGGTTATTCAATGCACTCTGTTCATTTCATTACAACTCAAAGCAGATGGCATTGAAAATCAAGCACAATGTAAGATGTTAGTAAGCATAACAGCTGTTCAGGTTTGATTGATAATGACTTCAGTTCTAGGGTGACTTTTTACATACAACAGTTTCCATTGAATTTGCAAGAGATTTCGAATCTGTTTTTGAATCAAAGTTTCGAAAAGTTCTGATCACCCTCTTCTTGGTCATACCCTCGGCACAACAGAGACTCGCAAAAACTCTTCCTAACAAAACCTGAGGGGTTGCAATTATCCCACAGAGTGTGCGATGAGAGCTTCTCTACCACTGCACCCAAAGATTGTGTTTTCATCAGAGCAGTCAATTTGTGTTTTACCACAATGATTTCAAGTTGACCTCATTACTTTTAAAAGCATCTGACAGAAATTTATATCGTCACAAAGAAAGTGTTTACAACGTGCTGTTACACGTGGTATTTGACTCAGTCAACATATCCAGTTATTAAATGAACTGCTTGTAGCTGTAGCTGTGAAGCAGATCATAGAAGCTGCAGTTGTTTAACAGCTTTGTTTTCAACAGGCAGTACAGCCTGTGTAAGCGGTCAGTCTAATTTCCCAGAATTTTGCTAATTTACTAGTTATCTTATGTAGGTCCCAGATGACCGACTGCTGAAACTAATTGATTTCTTTTTCTCTAAATTCAGAGAGACAGATTCAAACCCTCAAATCGTGTTCCTCCTCCTTTTCTGTTTCTTAAATATCCTCTTTAAGTTCAGCGTCATGGGTGTTCATCCTGCTGTCCCTTCTTGTTACGCCAAGATACATGGAGGTTATAAAAACCATAGGCTGCTGGGAGTCAGACTTCCTGGAATAAAAGTGTTGCATTCACAGGGCTGTTCGTAATAACCTTAACTGACACCACCATTTTAGTGGGTGAAGGTTGTAATGCACACCACCACTGCAATCTGTAGATACTATTACACTGGCCTAACAACAAAAGCTGCTGTACAACAATTTTACTGTATTCCTTGGCAGTTACCAGACAAACTCTTTCAAAAAAACCATCCATTTCTTAAGTTAGTATACTGTCTTCTCAATCATCAGTGCACTGTGGTGTCTTAAGAGATGACATGTTACAGTATCATGTGAATTCTACAAAAGGAATTATTTTCAGGAGTCAGTTCCCCTTGGCCAAAAAGCATAGGTCAAATTGCTCAATTTTGCTATTACACAATAGTCTACATGGTCTATATCTATGTTATACTACACTATAGACCAGTAGCACCTTTTTCAAGGAACACTGGTATGAAAGACAATATATACACAGCCCAGGAGCTTTGTTCACAGGGGCTAATGGTACAGTCTCTACCAAGGAGATGCATTTCCACTGGAAAGAGAAGAGTGTGCTATTTTTAAACGTATCAGGGTTCTCAGTTTCAAAGTTGTTTGGACCATAAGGCTGACCAACGCTTTTATCCAGCTATCCTTGTATTGGGTATAAATCTGTGTTTGATGGAATTTAGAATTGAAATAAATGAGAGGTTTCTCCTAACACATTTTTCTTAATTTTGTAAAATACAACTATATAGCATCTATGAGAGACATATTTTGTAGATTTCCTACAATAATCCAAAAGGAACAAAACCTATTTGAAGGCCATTGAATAGAATACCAACATCAGAAGTGCATTGCTAGGTAGTGGTGATGGTTTCCAAGATCAGTGGTGCAACATGATGCAATTTCTTAAATAGATCTGTCACAACTTGTGCTGTACATTGGTGGTTACCCAAAAAACTCAAAGCATAGACACTAACATTACCAAAAAAAAAAAAAAAGTTTTATATTTCTCCACTGAGAAATCACTAAAAAAGTTCTTGCACCCCAGTTAATCACTCTGGATCTTTGTCAAACCCATGTGAGGACTCTGCAGACCTGATTCCTTAATTCTCTGGACCTTGGGGGTACCAAAGTACACCTTGGCTCCATCCAGGCCCCTTTGACTAGATTTTCTTCTAATGGAAACCACAATGTACATCCAAGTCTATTTTACGCCACAACCTAGCAATTGGGAAGTATTTTTGGGTGTTCCTGTTCAAATGAAGCCTCTGGGACGCTGTTACTAGATAACAGCTACGAGTTCGCAATCGTGCAGTTAACTACCAACAGCTCCAATAAACATGCGGAGGCTTCAAAAGTTAAACAGTGCCACGCACAATGGATTCTGGCTCCGATCAATATAAGAGCAGGATAAGAAACATGTTACTACTTATTTTGAAGCCCTCTATCTATTTTGCAATCATTAACTAGGTGGAGATGTAAACAAACCACCCATTTGGCAAATAGGAAAATGGCGGTTAGACAGTGTCAGAGCAAGCACAAAGATTCAGGACCAACCATCTCAGCTTTCACTCCATCCCAAAAAGATTTTACCACAGAAAAATGTAAAGCATTTGTGTGTCTTAATATAGAATTCTGTTGGGTTAATCCGCATCAGCTGGTTTATTTAGCATAAAACACAGGGCAAGGCAAATTCAGAGCTCTGTTTCTAAAGGCACACTATTTTACAGGTGATTAGCACGCACGCAGCATGAACTTGGGACTCTGTTTCCCATATTTTTTTCTTTCAATGTTTACAGGTCTCACCTTTGCATGCCCCTCCCCTTTTTAAAAGGATTAACAGATTATATTGCCCCATTTATGCAGGTGATAAAGTTTAATTAGGTCAGTGCCATTTATTAGAAACAAATCAGAGTGTTTCAGTGCAAACAGATATTTATGTTTCTTTTATTGCCCTTAGGGAAAAATTCTACATTTTAATGGAAAAAATCCACTTCCTATTGACTTAGGTTTTGAACCTAAACTTATTAAAATCTTTCCTTTTTTCTTGGTGGAAACTAAAAGAAAAATCATTTTCTGAGCTATATGGTTTTAAGAAACAGAAAAAATACGAAGAATTTTTCCTTTTATTCCAGCGTGTAAGAGTAGACGTAGAATTAGGTAGGTGACAGTCTTGTATAAGTTTATTAGTTGCTCACAAATCAGATTTCATTCTTTTCTTCATTATGTGACACTGCAAAGGTTAACAGAGGAACAGACATAAAGAGTGCAGATAACTGACACAGCACACTGAAAACCAGCAGAAGAAACATCTTAAAAAACCAAAACAAAACAGAAAACTCACAGATACCTCCACCAAAAGTTTCCATACGTATCAGGCAACAAGTCAGGCATAAACAATGTGAGGACAATTCTGTAAGTAGCAATGTATTTATTTTACAGCTTATCCACCTGCCTGCTCCCTCTGTTAGAGCCCCTTCGTGCACCCACGAAGAGCTCTCCTGAAGACAGTTACATTTATGGACTGTTTGCTATCTGCTGGCCTTACAGCCACCAGCAGCCGAGCAATCATTCACGCGGAGGAAAAGGGAACCAAGTGAAGAAAAACGACTTTCACTGAATGCCCTCATAAATACTCATGGAGAAATAACCATGCAGTGCTACTCAAAACCTTTAGTTTTATTAATGACAGGACAGCAGCATTTCTTCCCAATAAATCTCTTTAGCTTCACCTGCTGGTCAAAACGGAAGATGCACCATTTTGGCCAATTCTGCTAGCTTCATTATTGCTCTGCAAATTATTAAACCCTGTACCCTGATTTACAGGACTGCATGCTGGCAGAAATACCCTCTCAGAAAACAAACAATCGATGCAGGAAGCTTACCGCCAGCACTTCCTTTGTCACCCCAATACACCTCCAACAGGCTTGAGAAGGCGGTAGGTAGGATAAGCAAGTGAAAAACCAAAAGAAATTTTCTGGACATCTCAGTGAAACCTACACTAGAACGGGTTATAATTAAACAATAGCGGCGCTGGAGCAGTGGGTCGGAACTCAGATCTCAATACCGTGCTATCGATCTCAACACTGTGCTGGCATAAGGTGAACCCTTCACCTTGATGGATCACTTCCCCGCTCAATAGCGTAGTGATAATATTTATGATCCCTTGTATGTGCTTTGAGGCTAGCAACACAAAAACAAGGAGGTGCTCTAATCATTACAAGAAACACAGGAAGACCAGACTGGCCGTTATTCATATATAGTCCAGCTGACTTCAGTGCAACTGTTTCACCAATTTTAGTTGTTTAAAAATAAATAAATCACTTAAGAGCAGTACCACAGTCCTAACTGCAGAGTTGGAAGAGTCACTGAAAAACTCTAGTTAGGCTGGACCTCAGGCCTATGGGAGGCTGCGTGTGGTTATTAGCATTTGTGTTCTGCAGACATGACACTACTCACACGAACTGCTTTGTGCATCACAAACCACCGAGAGAACTGAAGCCACAGTCTTTTGCAGTTTGTCTCAGGAGGAAAGACTATGCCGCATTAAGCCAAAGCTGAACCACTTCATGAGCCATGTGCACAATTTAAGAACACAAAAAATATTTCAGATTATATTAAATATGACAAAGTGGCTCTTCAAAAATAAACGTAGGTGTAGCAGTGCTTCCACACCTCTTCTGATCTCGTACCTTCCAGGATTCCCATTATTTGCCATTATTAAAATCAAGTCAGTAATGCTGTTGGTCCAAGCTGCTTTGCAAAGAGGTCAGGACAGAGAGCAGAGGTAGGACTCCTCTTAGAAAGTACAGGAGTGATCAAAGACAGCAATATAGGTCGGCTTTGTGAGATTATGCTCTAAGCAACTGTTTAGCCTGGATGCAAAGGGATGCTTGTGCTGTTATGATGTCAGTCTGTCCATTGCTCCCCTTTCCCAATAAAAACTTTTGAATCAACTAACTTCAAATTGAAAGACATTAAGATCCTACAACTTCCATGAAAACAAGCAGTCCGACTGTGGAGAGAGACCTGCAGCAGCACCGCCTCTGAACAAAGAACCGCCATGCAAGTGCTGCCACATCATCACCAGCTGCTAACACAGCTGGGAGAGCGACTCCTCCTCCAAACCAGGCTTTAGACAAGTGCTCAAACACTTGTTTGCTCAAGCTACTTGTTTGTTTTTGCAAAAGCCTGCAAAGCATAAAGGTTATGAGGGTATTATCCAGGTTACCGAAATGTGACGTTGTTCACAGGAACATTACCGATTCATTTCTTACTACAGATGTTTAAGTAGGAGGCTCATTATGGTGTTGTTTTCAAAAGCTGAGAACAAGTTTGCAATTCTAGCCTTTGTTCCTCTTTCTTTTCCTTGTCATTGAGTAATGTATTCTCCTAAACTGAGAGACTGTCCCTCCCACCCCTTTTAGAGGAGTCTGCAGGAGAGAGGAAAGAAATGACATCTAAACACACACACAGTTTAAATTGAATTTTATGCAAGAATAATGCTAGCTTGGCACTTTTAATAGCTTTCTTGTATATACCTTATGTGAAGAATAACGTTAAAAAAATTTATTTACTGAAAGGTAACAAGTCTAAAAAAGTGCAAAACTGATGAACAGATACTCAAGTGTCTCCTTAATTATAGTTAAGTCTAGCAGAACATGTATAATTTCAGACTTCAATACGTGCACCTGTAGTGGCCACTTCAGAGCTTTGTCTGATAAGCATTGTGAGCATCGCTCATTGGAGCGGCTCTCAAATTGCCCTGGAAATGAGATTCGCACCTTAGGTGAATGCGCAGCCACTAAGCCAGTAAAATTGCCTACAATACTGAAAGCGCTGATCCCCATCTACCAAACTCTATGGCACAGATGATTTGATCCTAACTTCTGTACTACTTTCTCATTTCTGATTATGGCTCAACATAATCAGAGGTTATGGCTCAACATTATGCTCAGACTCTGGAAGTGCGTGACCTTCTGCAGGGGGTCTCTGGCCCTTGAATAATCTGTTCTCACTGCTGAGTTTCAAGTCAGCTTAACCATAGGCCAGAGAGGCCTTGTTCATTTCACTTAGGAAAAAAGTGATCAGAAAAAGAAAATAAAGAAAACAGCTGTTGCCAAAATAGCAACAAGTAACAGTATGATAGAAGAAGTTTGATAAAATGCATATTTCTAGGCAAATTGGAGGTGAGTACTTAACAAGTACTCTTAGCAGAAATATACCACTGAGGAGAGCGCAGCTGGGGTGAGAGATGCTTGAAAAACCATGGATTTGCAATTTATAATGGGGACACTACCATACATTACCAGGTGACCTCACTTGTCACTGAAATGCAGTTGCCTGTAGAGTGGGAGGTAGTCACCCAATTAACAGCAGAGAGTGGCATTATAGCAACAGCTTCAAGCAAGGGATTTCAAGAAGCCATAAGAGGAATTCTAGGTAGGCAGAATGTAATTACCCATTTGGAATTTAGCCAGATACACACAACTCACTACACTCTGCATTTGCTGCCAATCTAAATAACACTGCATCCCCACAACTTGCCTTGGCAGTATTGCTAGGCAGAGCACAGATTAAAAGCAGTAGGTACGTGATGAGCTATTTGCAGGATAGTTATAGCAAACCCTGCTGTTTCAGAAGAAAAAAAAGACAGAAAATAAAGCCAAAAAAGTATCAGGCAGCGTGACGAACTCGCTCTGTTACTTTGAAGTCAAGGGCAAAACCTTTTTCACACATGAGAGATGTAAAAAGTTATTTGGCATATCAACCCTCTCCCAAGCAACTGCAGCCATCTGGCTTCCTTTCAAACCTCCCGCCCAGACAGCTCCTTTATTTATACAGCCCGTGGGGAACTTCACAGATTTCTGACAACTCCAGCAGACTGGCAGGGTACTTTCCCCTCTCTGTCCTTATCAGCATATATCTGTGCTTTGGCTCGCAGCAGCTTTCTGTTTCCAGATACGCTGCTGAAACTGGAAAATGCCAACTGAATCAGATCTTCTCAACAAGACACGCTTGAAGCTACAATCTCTGCATTTAACAGGCCATCTAAAATCCTCTGGGCACACGTTCACATTCTGTTTTCCTGCTACTACCAGATTTTCCACATTCTGCTATTCATTTCAGGAGACAAGCATATTATCCAAGCTAGCAACATGGATTGGAAAGAAGCCCTTAGAGTCCATCCAGATCACTTCACCTAGTTAGTACTGTACTTGATGATGCTCTTTTCATCCAGTCTATTCAAACACCATTTTGAAGAGAGTGATATAGTAGATTGAAGCAAATAAAATCCTCCCTAGGAGAATTCTCATCTCTTTTTTCCTACTGACTTAAGAGATTTCTGCTGGTTTCTCAGAACCTTATCTTTCATCAAGGTTAAGAGGCTAAATAGTAGTAGTAAAATACTGAGATTCTTAAGAGAAAACGTACAAAATATTAGAGGCACTTCTATGGCAAGATCCCAGAGATCTCAGTTAAGATTAGAATAAAATTGCATTAATTTATAAACAAACCAGATTCATGGATTCTCCTTCTTCATTTTCATGGTTCAGGGGATGAGCCATTCTGAACTGAGGTATTAAAAGGAAACTCTCTTGCAAGGTTATGCCATAAACTGTCTGGTTTAGAATCACGTTTATGTCATGTTCTGGTTTAGAATCAAATCATCTCATTTAGATTAGAAGGCACCCCTGAAGGTCCAGCCCCTACTCAAGAACAGAACCAACTTCAAAGTTGCATCAGGTTTCTGAGGGTCCCTCCCACTCAAATTCTGCATATCTCCAAGGACAGAGATCCCATAATTACTACTTGAAGAGATTCAGACATGCAAACCAGAGGTCTGAAAAACATAACAATTCTTGTCTGTGACTGTAATAGCTCTAGGGAGATACAGCAAGAATACCTGAATTCAGATGCTGACCTTCCTTTAGCTAAGAGGAAAGCTGAGAGGTTGATTTCAGTGAATGAATCTAAGATAACACAGGAGCCTGTTCCCTCCAGTTCTGTAAGCTGTCTAGGGAAATGAGCCTACTAACTCAACATTTTAAATTAAGTACCTACGTTTAGGAACTGTAAATATCCAGCAAAAGATTAGAAAAACACAGGGAAAAAGCACCATCCACTGTTGCTGTAGCACTATAGATGACCAGACATGACATTCATGAACATATTTGGAAATTTCCTCAATTTCATATTGACCCCTCTGTTTTCAACAACCAAGCTAGTCATATATAAAATAGTCCGTGCAAAATACAGTTGATTCGAGGGTAGGGAGGGGAGGGCAATGCATGAAAGCTCCGTTCTTAAAAGCTCTATGACTAGAGCCACTCAGAAAAGTGCCAATTTTTTTCCTATCCTTTTTCTACTGCCTTACCTAATTTTATCTCTGCATTGTAGAATCCATGCCCCAGAGAGGCACAGATTATAGGACAAATATTTTCGCAGCCAGATTGCAACATGACTATAGCTTATAATGGGAAGGTTGTCCTTATTTTTAATTATCAGTGCAACACACATTTTAGGCCTGTCGACCTTGACAGAATGTCTTTAATTAGCTAGCATATCAGAAATAGGACACCTAAATTATTTCTAATATAAAGTAGTTTAACTTATAGTAGAATGATTCAGCGCAGTTTTGTTGAAATGAGGGATTTGCTCAATCAAAATTTAACATCCACAAAATTATGATACTTGTCAGAAGTGAGCTGCAACAATGTCTTTAATGAAACTTCTTTGACAGCATTTCCATAGCTTAACTAGAAACAGCCTTCTTCTAGAAGCAGATTGCTACATTTTTAAAAAATCTCAAGTGTAACCAATAGCTCAGGCAACAGACACAACCAAATTGTCTATTCAGTTCAGAATATGATCAGAAATAGTTTGGAGTAGACTATAGGTTTGACAAAACTGACAAAAAGCAGTCAGTAAAATCAGACCATGAAATTTTCACAAAGACATGGAGCTATATGAGGCTCTGTACGTGAGCTTTGAGGTTGAATCTTTTTCTACTGTAACAAAATTTCTGTGGTGCTGTAGTGAGATTAGTAACCCCTGGCCTGATGAGAGAAGATTACAAGAGTTGCAGTCAGAGAAATACTGTTCACTTCACCTTTGGCAAAGAGCATAGCAAATATCGCAGAAAAGCTCCAAGGGGTATTTCAGTGGGCATTGCTTGCCTAGTAGCTCACAGGGGTGAGCTGTTCCTACAAGACTAGTGGTAAGCATAAAGAGTAAAAGAGAAGCTAACTCCCACCCCTCCAGTAAGTGCGGAATTCATAGACTGAAGTTTTCAAGCTACTATTTGGCTGTCAGCAAACAAGAACCAGAGTTACACTGAAGCATATCTGGATAAATTATTCAAACTGCAGCAGCACAACTGGCAGATATCATTTCCTGGCAGAAATCTTTTTCCCTGCTCTCTGGCTAACCCCAACCAGTCAAGTAAAGACTAGACAGCACCACCTCCACGTACTCCACACTTTGCCTCCTCACTGCCCATCATTTCACCTATTGAAATGAATCAATTTTTTAAAAGGGAGTCCGTGTTTAAAAGCTGCAAAGGTAGAGTCAGGTTAGGGAGAGCAAAAAGCCATAATGCAAATATGCTACACTGCTTGCTTGGAAAGACTACTGCCAGGTCAAATCCATGCCACAGAGAGAGCCAATAAATACTCAAAGCTTTGCTGTGTGATTTTCTATTTCAGTCATTGCAGCTGGGGTTTATTATCAGATTTGTTTAAGGGATGGCACAAGCATTTTAGAGGCTAAGTGGCAAGGAAGCAAAGCATTACATAGCACCTTTTCACTTCCAGGCTCCTTACTGCAAAGCAACATGGTCTTTTAGCAGCTAAGATTTTAGATGAAGTTAGATTTTTCTGTGGGCTTCAAAATAGAAGGAAGAACGGACTCACACAGAGCCAAGCAATGAGTTTAAGGAAAGGCTTAGTAGTGGCACAGCAAGATGAACTTTCCAGTGGGTTTGCGGTTTTGTGGTTTGTTTTTTTGTTTGCATACATATCAAAAAAGCAAAGAGTAGGACTTGCCCACTAGAGCCCTAAGGGACATGAACTGGACAGATAAGCTCTTCTTTAAGTAACCAGGGAATATGAACTTCTGTCATAAGATGGCAGGACTATTTGGCATGGTTGGCAGTCTCTGCTGTGGATAAGCTCCAAAAGTTACGGGTCAGCCTCAGAGCTGCACGGGAATCTTACAGTGCATATGCAGGCTTGCCTCTGGCTGCTCTACTAGTTGTGTTGAATCAGGTTTCAACAGAGCTTACAACTAGATATTTCAAGGTAACTGAGGCCATATTTTCAAGTGTTCTTGGCACTCACTGGCTCTCAGACAGAAACTCTGACAGATTCTTCAATACGTCCAGAACAGGGTCTAAAGCAAGTTCCTGTCAATGTGTTACCTTCCTAAGGAAGAAAGTCTTTTCCTGGAAAAAATGTCACCCTTTAGTTGACATCATTCATCTGAGAGAAGCCCAAATATGCTTAGGAGAAAGTTAAAGAAGGGTAGGTTTCCACAAATGTTTCTGGTTAGCGCTGTACAGGAAACAGATGAATTGTTGGGGGCTATTCATAATTCATTGCTCTCTATTTTCTCCAACGAGTTCAGAAAATGGAATAATTATGACAAACAAGCATATAAAATGGCAGCAGCAGCTTTCTTGACCTTTTCCTCTTTTCCCTGTCAAATCTGTGCTAATAGTCCCTTTAGTTCTCAAGGCTCCAGAGATCCAGCTTCTCCAGATGCAGAAGCTGCTTCCAAACAACGAAAGCAAACGTGCAAGCAAGCTAACTTCTGAGCTGCCACCTCTTCATTTTTGGGGATATCTGCCAGCATATTCATCTGTGCTGCTCTCAACGCAGAACTTTTTTGCTGTAAACCATGTTAACATAAGTCTTGGTAACAGGGACTTTAAGTAAAAATCATATCACGTGTGCCTGGGTAAGGAGGATGACAACAGTGAGGATGCCCATTTGTTTTTCTGACATGAAGATTTGTGGCTCAGTGGATTTACATCATATTTGGACACTCTGGTCAACTTTCTTGGAATAAATTTTCTTTTTTTGTGTGCGTTATCTAGTATGACTGGCCTCAAGCTCCCAGATTGTAAAACATCTCCCAAAACACAATCAGTTTAACAGGTATAGCTAGAAAATGGTATTTGAAAATGCCAACTTAAACTACAGACTGAGCAGTTTTAAGAGAATGCATATAAGGAAGTTTCAGAGAGTTACAGTTCTCTAGATTTGCTTAGGAAAAAAAAAGTGATTTTATTTGTAAATGCCTAATTGAAATCTTGTGGATTAAACCAGAAGAAAAATCTCAGGCTCTCAATTTGCCCCTTCTACCATATAAATAGTGCAGCCTTCTAAAATTCATTTCATATTCTTAGTCCTCATCTATGTCCCTCCTGCTAGGATCTTGCAGCAGAAAAAGGCAGCAATAACTTCAAGTTCCCTGTGCCTGTTTGGCAGTAAGTGAACTTGTCAATACAGGGAAATTTATCACAAGAGTTCAGCAGAATAACCTATTCTGGCGTAATTATCACATAATTATTGTCCTGTGGAAAGTATTCCACAAGAAAAAAACAGCAGGTTTATAGTTAATAATATTCTAATCTTTATTTCAGCCAAGATCACCACATAAGGAATAAGCTAAAGTAAAGTTTACTTTAATGCTTCTAAAAATGGTTGTCTCTTTTCTACCTCTAAGTAAAGAGGGGATTTTTTAATGACCTCTCCTCTGCATCATCTAATTACAGTTACAAGCATCTTTCTTTTGTATTTTCACAAACCACATCCAACATAATACATCTCATCATCAGGGATTGGTTTGTCTTTCCTATTTTCACTGTCAAACCTCCTCCCTTTTTCAAACATCCAGAAAAATCAGCCTTGCAGCGTGCTTGAAAGGCCACTAAACTTCAGTTCCAATAGTTTTGTCGTAGCGGTAAGAATGTAATCTCCAAGGTTACTGGGATACAAAGAATTTCGGAATTTCAAGCAGCTCATTGAATTGCACAGAGAAGATATGTTCCCTGCAGGAAGCAGCGCTGTGAGCGCAGATAGGCATTGTCTGCATTAGCTGAAATTTCTGAGCGCTCTGCAGAGTCAGCCGTGTTCGGCAACGCAGGATGGAGGCCACGAAAGTCTGGCTTCCTGCAGTGAGGTCTGCAGACCTCTCGACTTGCGCAGATGTAAAAAACTCTGCCATCACCATCTGTGGAATTCAAAACTGTTTGTGAATGCCCAATCAGGCCCAGTTTAGACACTCAGGATGCTGTACTCATCATGCCTGTCGTCATAGGACAGAATCTGCAACTAGATGCAAAAGCGACGGGAACTAGTTGCTTTCTATTCCAGTCATACACAGGTCTCCTGCGTAAGGGATCAATTGCTTGATCCTTTTCCCTGATGCATGCAGTAGGGGAAGGCTTAGAGCTGGTTTTGACCTTTCCTATCTCCATAAAATACTTCATCATGGAACCTGAATATAAGAATTAATGTATGTTCCCCTACTTGTAGCAGAATGAGCCAGGTAAATGTCTGATCTCGGTTACCTAGGGAACTGCAAACAGCATAGCCCGCTCACACTCGGCGCGCGTGTGGGGGTGAAAACACATGTTCAAAGTCCTGCAGTCTGCAGTGCTTCCAACTAACTACGTTCATATGGCACATATATGCTGTAAAAACAGCTTCTTCATTTTCCACTAGCCAAATTAACCATGAAAACTGACCAGTTTAAGAATTTAATCATCATAGACTAATTTGGCAAACTCCACGGGCATCGTCACCTCGACCTGGGCAGCCTGGTCTCCTGGGATTGCGCTCGCCAGAGGCTTTTCACAACAAAGCAGGAGTGCTGGGAGCACACACTAGGCAGTGAGGGCAGCCAAGCAGGAGGAGAGATGGTGGAAGGGGGCTGCTCTTTGTGCTTCATTTTGCGACCACACTGCAAGAGTTCAGAAAATTTCATCTTTTTCCACTTGCATGCGGAAGGGACAGTCACCCCCATAGTGTGGGTGGGGAGAGGGGGAGCACATGTCATCAGAGCTGAAATAACTAGTTGAATGATCCAGAGAGCCCCATAGGAGTTATGTTTTGAGGAAGAGTCTGTAAGCGTACAGTGGGACAGTTGTGGATGCAAGGTATAGCCCAGAGGGGTAACCACGTGAGGAAAAAAGGCATCCGTTTTTGGATAGAAAATACATTTGCTATTCTGGACCTCGAGACATTTAAGCTGGAGTAAATCTCACATTCTCTCTTTTAGGAAGACAATATGAAAGCACTTCCCTCCCATCTCAGCCTGGCTGTACATGGAGCAGCTCTGACAGATGCCACCTGCGCTCACAAGAGCCGTTTCCTCCTGCTCCAGCACAGCACCACCGCCATTGGCCACTTTTCCTTCAAAGGGACTGAGGAGCACCACGCTGGTTAACCTGCTGTCTCGTTCCTTGCCAGCTGATTTAGCCACTCACTCTCAAGATTTTGGTGAGACTGAACATTTACAACAGCTTCCTATTACTCACTCCATCAAGTCAGAAATCTCCAAGCTGCTCTAACCTGCAAAGCCCTCTAGTACGATCTAACCAGGCAGAGATGGCTGAAGCACAGAAACCCCGCTCATCCCATGGCTGGGGCTCCAAAAACGGGAAGGAGCTTCCCATGCTGTGGAAAGCTGTGATGTCTTTAAAGACTGTCAGTATGTGAAGGCTTCCAAGGGCGAGGAGATCACACTGCAGTCACCCTGAGCACCCTCTGGGGTTGATGGAGAGCTAAGAATATTTTTAAGGCATATAAAAGGATATAAAAAAAAAAAAAGGAGGATCAGATCTTCTCAGGACAGATGGCATTTTACTGATAAAAGAGAGTATCTCTCATTTAAGCAGCACAGGTCAGTTATCACTCTTTTCTGTTATATATAAATACACATTGGACAGTGATTCTCAGTAGTGGCTAATCATTTCGCATTTTTAATGCAAGGTGAAGCAGTGCTGAGTTCAAGCAAAACTAGAAAAAAAAAGATCTCACTTTTCTTCTATGAAATTGTTTGGGTAAGACAAGCAAGGCATGAGGCAGGTTCAGTAAAGAATACCTGAACTAGGCCAAAATGGAACTAGAATGAACCACTCTTAAATCAAAGTGGTTTCTCAGGACTTTTAGAGCCTGGGGTCCAGCTTTACCTTCAACATCCTCACCTGTCCACCTCAACAGCACTTCAAGCATACCTATTTTAATCCTGAGGGTCTAAGGATCTCTTTTAGGCACTTCAGAAGAAAACTAGTTAACCTTTTTTTTTCTCCCCCTCACTTTTTGCAATATGCAGGTAAGAGAGCAACAGACCTCCTGGGATCATGTTGGAATACGCCTAAATGTAAAGGAAAAAAAATATACTTGAAATGTAAGTGAGCATGTGTAGCAGCTACACTGCAGCTCTTAACATTTGAAGACTAAGAACTTTGAAGGCTAGAGGCTAAGTGAGCTAAAGTCACAAAAATTAACAGTACGGTTGGGAAGAAAGCTCTAGGGAGAGATTCAGAGCACCTAAGTTAGATCACCCTTCAGAAACTAGATGATCCTCTCCTTCCTTCCATGGGCTATAGAAGCTATAGCCCCCGTCAGTAGCTGTTATAAACTGCCTGCCAAATTCCAGTACACCTTATCTTTAAGGAGAAAACGTTTTTCTTTTTCTTCCCTCCCACCCACTCCCTCCCACAATAATGTCAGGGAAGCAAATCCTGGGCTTTCAGTTTACTACAATGGCTGGACAACCTCGCATGCAAAATTTCAGCAACTCAAAAAAGCCTCTACTATCGCACCATATTACGGTAGTGACCCACTGCTGCTTTTAAGACTACCTCTACAACTTCAAGAAGGCTAAGAAATGAATGGATGCCAATAATTATAAACAATTTTTTGATGTTAGACACAGATAACCTATTTCAGTTCCTCTATCATAAAAAGAAGCAATAAGCATTAACGTACAATGAGATCTATGAACGTGAAGTCATGCTTTAGATGATGCTTGAAAGACAGCAGAATTTAAAGCTAGAAAAACTATTTTTGGACAACCCAAAGATAAGGAGAGTTATAGATTTTTACCATTTGGAGGAAAAAAAAGTCCTCAGGAGATAAATCATAGGTCAATGTGTATAGATCAAGAAAACAAGGATAGGCACACCAGGTAGCAAAGGTGAACAGCAGCTACAGGGAACGTTAACCAGGAAACTACCAGTTGTTTCCCCATTTCTCAGGCATCTGGAGTGACTGTTACAGAAGTTGGTCACTATTGTCTTTGCTATAGGCTCTTTCTCACAGAATCACAGAATGGCCGAGGTTGGAAGGGACCTCTGGAGATCATCTAATCCAACCCCCGCTTTCTCAGTAGGGAATTTATCAAGGTGGAGATTTTTATGAGATATCTTGAGAAACAAAAAAGGTCTTTTTGTTATTTTTCGTAAATCAATGAAAGATCCTAGTCAAATTACCAAAGTGTGTAACAGTGTTTTCTGATACAATACATACTAGCTGTAAAACCTTTAACATAAGATCTGTCTTTTAAGAGTGATTCATATATACCCCTAAAAAAATTCTCGCATTTGTTTAGTGGATAAAACTTGTCATTTCCTATAATTAATTCTCAGCTGTCAATTATTATATCCATTTTTTTTAATTTTTCCTATACTTGAGATAGGTAGAAAAAAGTCTCTTGAATCAAAGAAAAAAATATATAAATAGTTTTTGAAAGCCTCGTAAAGGGAACACTTTAGAAAATACATCAGATGCTATTCTAACACCTGAGTGAAGTTGAATTAGTAAGCCATACATCTAGAGCTGAAAAGAATAGTTCATTCTACAGGCAAATGATTAAAAGCTGTTAAAAATACAAATAATAAGCATCTATTACCATCCATCTATATGGGCATTACAAATGAATGGCTGTAACGGTTATGGTGCACTGATTAAAAATTGTACACAATTTTTTTGTCACCCCCTTTTCCAAAAGCTTTTATGCAAAGCACAAGGCTTTTACCATCTGGTTCACTGTTTCTGTGTTTAGATCAGATATGAATTAAGCCATTTGTTTACACATTTACTTCTGCATTTACTTTAGGCAGTTCTACTCATTCAGAAGAAGAAATATTCCAACACAGAGCCTATTCTTTTAAATTAAATACAGAATTTCACTCAAAATAAAAAGAAAAGATACTTCAAAAATTGATTGGCAGAGTTACCTGAGAAATTGTTTCAACAGCAGAAAAGTTTTATAGTATGAAGATCTTTGGTCCAGTTGAAGAACTGATGCACCTTTCTTCTATTAGCATATACAGGGTTATCCCTTCTACCATAAAATTACTATGATGTTACTTTTTATCAGTCCAGAAAAACCACATTCAGCTATTCTAATACCTGCATTTTGCAGACTATTACAGACATGCTGCATAACACATGGTAGCATTGAAACTGTGTCTTTATCAAACTATGTCTCTTCAAGTCCTAAGTCAGGTGCTTTCGCTGAAGAAACCGTACAACGATCTTTACGAAATCTTTTCTTTACTTATTAAATCCATGAATTGATTTAGGGCTCCAGAAAGACCCTACTGAACTTTCCACTTATTCCAGTCTAGCCTTAACCCATTGCTTTATTTGACACAAGCAATTCATTTTGTTGAAGCCCTGTTTAAAGGTCACGACAGTTTGCAGAGGACTTGATAGTAATGTCATCACTAACAAGGCTACAACCTTCACTTGCTAACATCTTTTCAAATAGCCTAATTCTTGTTCAAATCTTGGCCTAAGATGACTTAAAATGACTCTTTTTCGTTGCCAGTGACTGAGTCAGCCAGTAATTGCAGCCTAAAATAATACAAATTCATAAAAATAAATGATGGGAGATAGTTATTTTTAACGTTCAACTTCTTTCCTGAAATACCACTGCAGCAAAATAGAGGAACAACTCATGCAAACCGAAAAACCAACTAGAAAGCTGGAGTGGATTACTAATGGGACTGACACTGCGTGAAGTGCCCCAGGAGGCCATGCCGTCTCCTATGTCCTTCTTCCTTCCCCCACACTGCTGTACCCAGCTCTGCACAGGACCATAAAAGCACTGCTTGTACAGGTCAGAAATCTGTCCGAGTCTGTCCAAATAGCTAGAGACTTTGAACCACTTGGTGAGAGACTGCCAGCTGCAGAGGAAGGCACATTTCTAAGGTAAACCACCCCAGTAGTTGTTTGCCATCCAACCAAGATTTTAAAACAAGCCTTCAGAGGAGAAGGCATCAAATGTATTAACAATAAAATATCTTTTCTTCAAAACAAACCTACAGCTACAGACACAGGTACACCCTTAATAATTCTCTGACATAGCATATGAATAAGTCAGATGAGATTTCATATTTCATAAAGACAGTGAATCTCAAATCAAATCCAGGTTTATAGCTACATGATGTATGTTATGTTGGTAAGCTATATAAATTATTTTTTCAATATTGGTTACCAGAGGCTTAGCACACTCTCACATTAGCAAACAGGATAGGTCAATGCTCCTGTGGAGAAATCACTGTCCTTCAGGCATTTGCCTGGCCAGTCAGCTATTTTATGGTAATCCTGACCCTTCACAGCTACTGCTTATCCCTAAGGTGAAAGAAGTGCAGCCTTACAGGAGATGAAGGAAACCAGACACCATCAAAGCTGCTAGTGATGCTGAAGTGACATTAGCTACAGCTCTGCATTTAGGCTGGGGAAGGCAGACTCCCTCAGGGAAGGCACAGTGATACAGAAGGCACAAGTCCAGTCTTTGAAAACGAAATGCTAAAATCATTAATGAAGTTGCTGAGCAGAATTGATTGTTGGGAATAGGAAGCTTCAAAAAAAACCAACAAGAACAACAAAAAGAGATATGAAAGATCAAGACAAAAAACAACAGCAAGAATCGACTAGTTTATTCTTCACGTAGGCATTGACTTCAATAATCATTTTTAACTCCAAGACCTCACTCCCAGATCATCTCTTTTCCTGACATACTTCCAGGTCTTTGGGAGGAGGGAGCAGTGCGTTTCCAACTAGAAAATTTTTATTAATATAACATGAAAAAAGCACTAAGTTTATAATATCTAGAGATGTGTGTACGCTTTCTTCATCTTTTCTATTCCCAAGGTGATCATCTTAACAGCAAGACCTGTGCCCTGCCTTTCTTGCTAATGATGTCATGTTCTCATGGATATCGGCTGCCAGTAGTGTAAGAGTCAGCCTAAAATTGATGTCTGCATCGGGTCATGTTTGGGAGACATTTTCTAGTCTTCATTCTGCCACAAGCTTGTGTAACCTGCATCCCTTTGCGATACCTTTTAATCTACCTATCTAGACGGCAAGATCTTTGGAGCGTGAGTCATTATTCCAAATACGTCACCAGGGACTCAGGATAAATATATTTATTACAATGTTCCCTTAAAATTCTAGACTAAAACATATAGAATTTAACTAGCCATTGACTGGTGATCCTCTGTTCTAAGTTTATTATAACAAGATTTCACTTATTTTGCTCTTCTTCCCCCTTCCACTTTGTATGGGATTTTTCATTTATGACACCTTCCGTATGGAGATGAGCATTTGTTTCTGGATTATGGTTCTCATTCACTGTTTTATGTATTTATCTGGTATGTTGTAGGGCAGTTCTGCTAGGATTACATCTCCTTTTTGAAGCTACATGAGATATTCTTTGAACTGATTATGGACCTGATTTAATCATGTTACATATGCTTAAACATGATTCACATGTCTCCTTTTGTGCTGGAAGACCTCACCTAAATAAATCACACTGAATTAAGTACATCTTTTGGAAAATACTTTACCAGAGCCAACTCCCTAACTTTGATACTTTCGAGCTACTTTAACCCTTTCTTATTAAGGAGTTAAAGTATTAATTTGAGATCCCTAAAAGTTCCAAGGCATGACAAAGAAATGCATTACTGTGTCTTCATATTACCAGTGAATATTTAGAAATAACATTTTACTTCAGCTAACAAAGAGTTAAATCATCTTAGATCTATACAGAACATGCCTGCCTTTATGCTGATCTCCCAATGCTGTGATCAACGTGTCCTCTACGTATTCAGGACAGGTGTATACTGCTCAGAAAGGAGCATCTGGCAAATAAAAGGAGGAAACCAAGCACTGTTCAATCAACACAGAATTCAATTTTCTTCAGACAATTCTCATTTTCCCCTGACTTTTTAAAAAAAGGCATCTTTTCTTATTTTCATGAGCCATGACAGAGTTCTGATATGCGCTAAGGTGTCAACTAATCTTATGCACCCTATATTTACAAATGAGAGAAACTGTAATACGACTGGGTCACGCATGCAAAGCCCTGCTTGTTGTGATACTACCATGGGGCAGTCTGTCAAAAGACATGCACTGCTTTATGCAAGAAGGAGGCTCAGCACACAAGATGAAAATCTAACAGTGCCTGCATTCATGGGATATAACTTTCTGCTTACGTCCTTCTCGGAGGTCCAAGACACAGGCTTTCTGTTTCATTCACTGCACAGCAAAGCATTCTGAATCACCTCAGCGCCAACTGCAACACAAAAAGCCTATTTTTCCACTAAGCAGTTACTGTCCACGATCCTCCCATCGTTTATCTTTAATTAATATTCTGTTTATACAGGTGGTATTATGCTGCAATATCCAGAGACCACAGAGTGCCCTCCTTTTTCTCAGTAGCCCAATACTTGCTTTGGCAATAGAATTCTCCATTTCTAGACCAAAGAACTGGGTATTCTCTTCATTAATCAATTATTTAATCAATAGAAGTGTGCTATGTAAGGAAGGAGCTACACCTGAAAGATGGATGAAATTTGCACAATTGGCCCCAAAACATTTCTTTGCTTGTACACGCGCAACTCTGGCTTACAGTATTTGGTTTGACAGAGAGCAAAGCCCAAATCTGCATTAACAGACAATAAATCAAGGGCTAAATCCAACAGAAGTCAGACATATTTTACTTTGCACTCATATCTAGCTTGCTCTTGTCAGACAGATCCAGAGAATGAGCTGACTGACCTAGTTAAAACTGCCCAATTAGCCAAATGAATGACACCGCACTGATGAAAGGGAAAGCCAGCAGTACTCCAGGGAGGGAGCTGCCAGGGACTCTGGGGGAGGTGATCTTCCTACTTATGATAAGAGTAAACTTAAATTCCTAATCGTTTTACTCCTACCTCTTTCAGATAGTGGTGACTTAACACAGTAGGTCAAGAGATTAGTAGTGAAAGACGTATTATTTTCTTATGGGTCAGGCAGTTTGTACCCATCCTGAAGGAGAAAGGACAGAGATTCTTTCCGACACTGCTGTGAACTACACTAACTGGAAAACAAAATACTAAACCAATAAAAGAAGCTTGTATCAATTCTTTTTTCATATTTTTCACTAATGAAATATTAACTTTCTCAGCAGTATACTTCCAAGGCTTATTGCTAAATGGTGGTATCTACATTATTAGGAAAACAAACACGTTTACCTTTCATTTCCCACTACTATCTTTAAGAAGGTACAGGTTTCACCTCAGGATGACAGAGGAAAATCTTGTTAAAACATAAAAGCCACTAGCAACGCACTCTGGATAAAGACAACTGGCCAAATACATTTATGCTGATCTCCTTTGACAGACGCTCTACAAAGGCAGCAGAACTCAGCAGACTTAGCACATTAAAGCACAGTCTGTCTCATCACGTCAGCCAAGTAAGCCTTCCTATTTCCTTACTGCAACACCTGCAGTGGTCATCAGGATCTCCGGACCACTGAGGGAAAGTCATGTGTAATCTGCACAAGATTAAAGATAACTTGTAACTAGCAGCCTGTTCATAACAGCAATTCATTCCTTCAATGTCGTCCGAGTGCGTCGTCCTCTGGAGGAAAAGGCCAGAGACTCAAAAGGAACATTTGCCATTCAGAACTTCAGCAGAAAGCTAGAGATTTTACTGGTTTGGAAAAAAAAAAAAAACTTTAAAAAACATCTGGTGTAATCCCACCCTTCTGCTATTAGATCCTTCAGTAGCCAAGGAGAATCACAGACAGCGAGTTCAATGTCACTCAGTCACGTCTGGTGGTCAAACAGTATGGTAAGATTTCCTTACTAACAGGGCACTAACGATGTAGCATTTATGTGTGTGATTAACTCTTATTATGGTGAAAGAATGTACAATATCTCACAGTGATAGTGTTGCCAAATGAGGAATTAAGACACAGCATTTAGAGTCTCATTGCTTTTGACCAGCTGTAAAGCAGAACATAGCTGGTGGGATGCTAATCCCCCAGCTAGCGATGTGTTGCTGAGACTCTGGCCCCTCAAGATCCTCTGTGGTTTGCACGCACATGATGCTGTTCAGGTAAAACTTCATCTTTTATTCCAGCCCCACCTTTTTACTTCTCTAACCTGTATCAACCTTTTTGTGCTGTTGCTAACCGCATTTTTTGATTAACCTAATTTGCCCAGCCACATTACTGCAGGAATGACAAAATCATGACATGACTGCTGTGTGCGCTGCATGATTTTTTTCAAGCAAACAGTATGAGTCCGAGTAGAAAAGACTTTTTTTTGATAAAGAGGCTGAAAAGAAGTGAACTGGGGAACAGGTGTAATTCCTTCCGGAGGATACAGAGCTAGGAAACGAGCAATACATCTGATCTACAGACACGCACGTTGGTGCCCTACAAGTCCTTACACCCAATGCCTGTAAGTGAACAAGTAAACATTCATAGCCTATATACCAGATGTCAAGAGCTAATTAAGACTCCAAAGGAACCATATTTCAGGCTGCCTCACAGCAGCAAGGCTTCATGTTTTGTGTAGGCTACATCAGGAAGGAAAGGGGCTTGCAGTACAAGTGAGACAGCTCCAGCATTCACTGCAGCTTGCAGGGATGGTCCCTTCCCGCATTGCTGGAGCGGCTGTGGGGAAGGCACCAGGCACGTCCTGCTGCGTCCTGGAGACTGGCAGTCAGAAACACTTTGCAAGAGCAACCAGTACCCTAAGAGGGATGTACGTTTTAACATGCAGAGCAAGTAGTGTTTTAGGGATCAAAATCACATTTTTTTTTGGTCTTCTTCCCTGTACATAATTAACTTCCGTCTCATGTTTCTTCTACCTTTTTCTACCTTTCCTCTGACTTAAAACAACACACAGAATAACAAGAAAAGTGAGGCAAACACATACATATAACTCAAGGCAGGATAAGTCAATAACATGAAATACAGATCTTGCTTCAAGTCCTCATTTCCCAGGAGGGAGGTCTTCCAGTAAAGGAGAGCAGTACAGAGTGACAGTGAGTCATATATCCTAGAACATGAAATGTCATCATTGCTACAGCAAACTGTTTATTTGATTCTTAAATTCAAGATTCTGTAATTATCTCATTCAGTACTTAAAGGTAGGCCAAAGGAATATTTTAACAAGGCATGGGTACACTACTTAATCTAAGGTCTCTCTGTGACTAAGACTAAACTTTAGAGCAAACAAGGTTATTATTATAATTATTAACGTTAAGTAAATTTCACTGTCTGCAAGCTGTTGGATATTAGATTCCTCACATAAACATGACAAAATAAGAATAATGTAAAATATATTTGCTTCATGGATAACTATTTTGCTCCTCCAAGTTTTAATGTTATAAGTTAAGGTGGGTTTAAATGAAACTGTTTCCACTCTCAAAGACTGATATTGTCGAGTTTATCCCTTTACTATTCAGTCAGTTATGAAAATCAGCAGAAGGGAGAACATGTTATGTATGTAACAAACAGCTTTAAGTACCTAGAACCTATGTGGCATGCAAATTTTACAATACTTATAAATTCAATAAATTCTGCACAATTGCTATGTTAAATCACTAACCTCCATCTGCAATCAAATTCTCCAGATACTTTGGATCTCTTTATATTAAATAGCCTGCAGGTGTGCACATAAGCATTCGCAGTCTATACCAGATGTCAATATCCAATTAAAATATATAATTTTAAAAGAGTATGCTCTTGATGCCATCAGCATTTTGACAATAACTGTGGTTTTCAGTGCAGCACATTGCCACACTTGACTATCAGTACATAATAAAAAGATATATTGACACAAACTACTGAAAAACAATTCAGCTACTAATAAACTAAGTTCTACCTGGAATTGTAATGAAAGCATTAAATTAGATCTAAAGATTGCCACTGCTTCCTCAAAGACCAAAAGGAGCTAGAAGTTTTTTACATCTCTGCCATCTCTGGTCATGGAAAATGCAAAACTGAATAATGGTCATCCTCCTAACTATACACGTGAGCTGGGTACTATCATGACTCGGGGACAAGAGAGGAAATGGCATCAGCCTGGATCTTCTGATTTTGTCAAACTAGTCCTTCTATGGAATTTCCTGTCAATGGAAGCTTATAAATGAAATGAAAGTTTATGCTCAAAATAGTGAGAGCCCTAACAAATGATTCTTTGGGAGCTGCTTTAATACAACATCGGTTAGCTCAAGGGAAGAAAATCCCCATTAATTTTTTAGTTTCTGAACAAATAAAGGGCAAACATTCTGTCCAGTCCAAGAAAATATATTAGGCTAGGAGGAGACCCTTCCTCTCCATTCTTAATGCAGGAAATCTAGTCATTTCCCTCCCCTGAGGCAATATTCCAGATTTCAGCCAACTTCTTCTTTATAAAAAGAGTCTGGAAAAATAAAAGTCTCTGAGTAAGCAATGAACATACAAATATATAGGAGCTTGCAGGACACACAAGTTGGAATTTCTTAAAACTCTAGAAACATCCCTCTTTTTCACCCTACAGAAGGCGCCTCTTGTCTCTACGATCTACACGTTAATCACAGTTGTATTTGGAAACTGGGGGAGGGCTACGGCCTCAGGTGTCAGTGGAGATAGCAGAGATTCCCATCTTTACACCATAAATGACTGACAAAGACATGCTCGTGATTTACTGAACGTAGGTGAGGTACTAAGGATGGTGAACAAGAGCTATTCCGTGAAACGGTGGGACCTGGGGGAAGGAAGGAGAATTCCTCTAATTTTTGCAAGTCTCACATCAGGAATTTCAATTGTTTCTTTTTATTTCTACCTAGATATAGAGATCAGTTAAAACAAATAGATAAAGTAACAGAAACACTGAGAATATTTCCAAGTACTTTCAAATTAGAACGATTCAACTAACTTTATCTCAGAGCAGGCTTACCTCTGTTACACAGCTACGACTCATGCATTTCTGTTCAAAGGGGGAAGACATGGCTACACATAAATGCGTCTTTTCTACCTGTACTATCAGCTTTGTTTTAGTGAACAGTACATTCCACCTGGCAAAGAGAAAGTCTCTGTTACTGTCTTAGAAGTTTGTCTTGAACTACAGCATACAGACTGTTTTGAAAATATCCCTCATCTCTATGTATTTCCAATGAAAGAATATTAAAAACACAGCTAACAAGAAAAAAGCAAGAATTATAAAATTGTAAAATGTGTTCTTTAGTCGAAAGAAAGCAGCCAAGCACCAGAGCCCATTTACTTTTCTGACATGGAGGCTGTTTGTAAGCTGGCTCCAGTGCAAAACAGAAACGAGACAGATCTGACACAAAACGCAGTTTTGGTGTTAAGTTTTGTATAGCAGCTGCTCCATTGTGCAGTAAACACAATTACAGTATCAAGAGGAATGACTACTGTTTGCACTACTAAGACTAAAAGCAATTAATCAAAAGGCAATATGGTGGCAAAGAATGGATTCTGGCTACTTGCCACAACGAGGAAGAATGAAGTTCATCCAAACAATAGTAATAATTGCACAGACTTTTTTCACTGGAGTGGAACTTTCCGTCCTCTATTTACATATCAAGCATTGGGTCAATGAGCATTTCAGAGTTTTTTTTTTTTTTTCGCCCCTTGGAAAACACACATGCACACACACAATTAAGGGATAGACCTCACACCAGTCGAAAACGAATAAAAATATTTATGTATCCTTGTTTATAAGGGCAATAATTCTTGGCATTGTATTTCTACAGCAGAAACAAATAAATAGTGACAAGTAGTATGAGAATATGCCACTACAATTTGACCGGCAGAAGATCTAGGCAGGCAAATCTAAAGAGTGCTCTACAGACCGCCTTTTAAAAAAACTAATTTCTTGCTTATAAATTAGAGCCATGGGTCATTAAGCTTTCTCTACTAAACATAATGCTACCCAACTAGTCAACCCAGGCAATGAACTGTGAAGGACAAACTGCATTTGTAAATTCTGCTAATTTCAGTTTGGAAAACAGAAGAGAAGCCTTGTTGACTAGCAGCAACTTTGTTCTGCACTGATCTGCAGTCACGTAATGCAGCTATGACATTCAAAGTAACATAGCCTTGAAAGTTACTTGGAAAAGGAATATCTTCTCACTTTCTGTGCAGAGAACTTTGAAATTATTTTACCTTGTCCTCATTTCATCACAGCACTTACGTGCATTACTGAAGTACTGTGCACTTGACTGAAGAACCGTAGAACATGCTGGGAAGCAGAATGTGTGATGGTAAGAAAGAGCCTGTAGCCTTATTTGAACCTCCTCCTAACCATGAGTTTCTCCCCTTCCATGTAATGTTCTACCTCTTATACATCCTACTACAACAGCCCTGAACCTCCTTTCCATGTAATCTTTTGATAAATCAAGCTTTTCTTGCAGCTTTTCAACAGTTCCTCTGGCACTCTTTTTGTCCCTTTTAATTGCTGTCCTTACCTGGACACGACAACCTCATTCCGACCTAGGGACATGCGCTCGAGCTAGTCCATTCCATACTATATCAAACCTCTTTCTCCTCTGAAGTGATGGTTAAAACATATTTTGGATTTTCTTATTTTTATTTTTGCAAAAACAAACATCTGTATCTATCACCACTTTCTGGAAATGGAATTATTTACCGAGAGGAGGTAATATGAGCAATATGACATGATTTCTCAGGGGTTAGGTTAACTATAGATTTTTAGTATGCCTCAGAGCTTTCCAGCTTTTTGTCTTTTTTAGTGGTTTGTATATTGTTTTACTATTTTCTGACAAGAATACATTCACCTGTTTCAGCTATCTATAACGGTTTAACAAATTTTACAGTATCGATATTTTAAAAAATACCATTCTGAAAACATTGAATAATAATTTTCTGAGTTCTAACCAGACAAGTGAGGATATCTTGACATAGCATACAAATTACAGGCTTGTCTATTCTCTTTACCCTTCATCAAATTATGCTGAAAAAGACAACAAAAATTCTTAAAGCTTTAGCACATTGAAACTGCATCAGAGGGTGATGAAAGAAATTGTTTACTATGATAAATCACTTGAACAGGACCGTGAATACAGTTTTCTTTCAAATACGTTTTTATGTATACAGTGTTCCAAAGCGATTTCCAGGGTAAAAAGTTACAAAGTAGACTGGCAGAGCAGATATTGTGAACTGGAAGATAGATCATGCACTCATATAGGCTCCAGAAAATTTTGAAAATTAGGCACGGAAAACTAACTAAAGATTTGAGAACGCTCAGACCGAGATGGAAAGTGAAGAAAATGGTAGAGACCGTTAGCCAAGAACTAGAACTGGGCTTGGCAGATGAAGGAACATCCAAATGTCAGAGTAGGAATTGAAGAGGAACTTTTTAGTTTTAACATTTGCCTCATCACCCAATTACGTCAACTGATTATGCCATACTCAATTGAACCATTAGAACTAGAATAAATATCATTAGAATTATAATACTTGCCTTCCTGCAGTGCCAAAAGCTTCATCAGTCATGGCATGTGACGGGACACCATGGAGACCCAGCTAACTCCATCCTGACCACAGAGAAATGAATGAAGCAGCACTAAAGGAAAGTCTGTGGCTAACCTTCGGGTAGCTTATTCTAGCTAGGAAATATTCAAAATAAATAAATAAGTAAAAACGTATATTTCTATTCAAAACTGAGCTCTCTCGAAATGCAGGAGGCCATAGAAAGTTGTTTTTTCTTTCTTAGACTTTGCATAAGGAAAGAGCCAGGAGCGGTGATACTGAAGCTGCAAGTTTGCTGACATGTGTTGATACACACACACACATCCTCCTGTACTCTGTTGAACCGTACTCTGATCGTTTCTCTCTTCTAGTCTAGAAGCATGAAAACAAGAGCACACTTTCACACATTTGAGCCGTTACTATTTGTTTAATTTCTGAACCAAAAGCCTCTCTATCTTCTTTTGAATAACCAATTCCAGAGATCTCGTTATGTCAGAAATTGGCTACTCCCACAAATTAATCTTTCTCTTTGTTTACACAGTAGTGGGCACCAATAAAAGAAGGCAAGAACTGCCTTATGTTTATCAACCAGAAAAACCCCAAACAAATCTTGCAGCGCTGCCTTTCTCTCGCCCAGCAGTCATGGAAACTGCTGCTGAAAAATCAGTAATAAAACTAATAGCATATAGCAACAGATTTAAACAATTCTGAAAGTTATACTTGTCCATTTTTTAGTTAAATCAGTCGCAACTGCATATTACGCTATAGAAAAAAAAACCCACTAACAAGTAAAAAAGGAATTACATTAAACAAGAAAATGTGATAAAAATCATTCATTAAAGTTCATTTCTGTTAAGAAGACGACATTTCTGCCTCAGCTTCAATAAACTGGACTTTCAGCACGTAAAAACCTTTCCATGCTTATGAAAGAGACATACAACAGCACTGAAAATGGAAGACTGGACAGGAGCGGAATTTTCCTTTCTGTTCTGATCCAGTTGTTTGAAACTGATTACAAAAATGCAGAGTTTTACAGCTGTAGCTGGAACAAGCAGTCAAAAGCGAAGGTTGTTTTATGGAGGTTGTTTTAATAACCCAAAAGGAAGTACAGGTCTCTTGCTTTTCTCCTTGTCATAAGGAATCAGTAACGCAAAGAGCACCCTGGTATCTTTTGCTGATAAGTTCTTCCCCTTTCAATCAACATTTTATCATTTAGATAAAATGAGTACAGATATTTTCATCAGCCACCTGAAGAAGAGCAAATAAATCAATTTTAAAAAGTATTTCTGTAATATAACAAGGCTCTTGTCAGAAACACTTCATTGCAACAAGTTTTGCTTTAAAATATCAGTTCACTGACCCAGAAATGTTCCTTTCAAAACATCATAGTTTCGTTTTCATGAATAAGGTTTTGGAAAGTGAAAATTAAAACACAGAGTAAAACAAACATTTTAAAATATGAACAACTTTTATTTTCCAAAACAGATGTCAATTGCAAAATGGATTTTTTAAAAATTCAGAGTAGTCCTCAGTCCAGAGGCAATAAAACCCATAACTTGTTTTTCCCTGCTAAATCCCCCTCAAATACTGAATGATAATTATCACTGAATTCCTAATTAGTTTCCTTTTCCTTAAAAAGTAAGTACTTTTGAAGTTATGACTCATGGTTTAGCCCATAGAAACCAATATGACACAGACTCAAACTGGAGAAAATAAACAAATAAAAAACCAAAAGACAGCACCCAAGATTTTCTAAGAGAAGAAATTTCATTGTTAAGCTTCAAACCAGGGTGGTTCTTTTTTTTTTTTTTTTTTTTTTTCCCCCCTATAAACATTGCTGAAGAAGGGATTTAAAAAATTCTGAAGATTCAAACTTTGCTAGTATCTTTTTAAGCTTTCCTAGTTGGGTTTTTATTGCTGTGGCTCAAACAATCAATACTTTGGAAACAATTTTCTGGTTAAAAGGCAGAGAAGCTTTGTTCTCTCGCACGATTTAAGTCCTCTTAGTCTTAAGACATACAAAGAAAAAAATCTTCAAATAGTCTCTCACTTTTAGAACTAACTTTTGGTTTGACAGATAGCAGCAGTGAATTATCAGACAATTAGGATTACAGCAGCTTGTCCTAGTCATTTGGTAACTCATTTCTAAATGAGTTGCAAAAAAATATTGCAAGTATAAGAGTGTAATCTCAAATGTACATTTTTTTTTTCCTTTTTTATTCTTACTGAAGTCACTAGACCATCACAGTCTCAAAGACTAATGCTGTCAGATGTGCCAATGTGACTCTGTGGTGTGTCCACTTATTACTGTGTCTGCAGACATAAGCTCATCCAATGCATGTTTTGAGCTGACTAAATGTGAATCAAGCGCAAAGCAGAAAGCCAGGCGTCTGCGGTTAAAAGCCCTGCGCCTGAGCTAATGAGCCCCTCTGAGACACCAGACATAATGGCCTGGACACGGTAGCTGCTAACACGGCTTCGATGTAGCTCCTCGCTCAGCAGGGACCAGTGTTGAGGAGGTGGAGCAAAGTCTGCCAGCAAAGGCACAACGGCATCCCTTTGTGAGCTGGTGCCGTTGGCTTTATAGATAAACAAACTCTTAAAAAAAAACAAAAAACCTCAAAACAACAGTTACTTTTGATAATTCTGCTCACATTTCCTAGCTGAACATCGATGGAAAACAACTGGGAAGCCCTGCAGTCGCGATTCAGAAAGTCGCATCCCCGAGCTCTGCCCAGCTCCTCTGCCAGAGGCCACCGTGCCCTACAAGGGCCAACAGCACTGAACTAGCGCCCACGCTGCCGTCACCTTGCGGCGCGGCTCGGACCACGGAGGCAGGCCCAGGCCAGCGAGCACATCGCCCTTCCCGCTCCTCTCCTGCGGGGCCCTGGCCCAGAGCTGAGGTCAGCAGCTTCTGCAACAGAAGTTATTCAGACTCTGTGGACACACTGAAAATCCAGCTCCATTTAGGAACTAGCTCTTCAGGTGACTGCCCACCCCTTGGAGGTCATCACAGATAGCAAAGGCTGGAGGCAGGGCCAAACAGACTGCACTGAGGCATGCTTTTCACATCAAGCAGGTGCACTTTCAGCTGCTGAGAGCTTCGGTTCCAGAAAGGCAAAAAACTTGGCAGAAAGGATTGCATACAGCTCCACTTTAAAACAGGAGCGTATGGCAGATTGTGTAACAATTGTCATCTTGCAAAGGAGAGTGATAGTGCAGGAGATTTGGGCAGCTTTTCTTGCTCTCCTCTAGGAGAGGGTGGTTTGTGTTTTTTGTGTTTTTGTTTTTTGTTTTCTTAAGTAAAAGAACTATCAATCTGCAGCTGCAACACAGAATGACAATGCAAGGTATCTTCTTCAGTAAAGAAAGTGATTTAATAAGAGCTGAATTCAGATGAGGAAAATTTTAGCTCCATCCATTGCCAAAGAAGGTGACGCCTACTCTCTTTTGTGCTACAAAATGTTTATTTACAGACTACCTTGGAATTTTAGGTAAAAGGCCACAAATTAGTTCTAGGACAGCAGAAACCAGTCAGCCTTTGCTTGGGAGTTGTGCTCCCTCTCACAGCACCACAATACAAATTGGAAAGAAAAACCTCTGACCTCACTGAGCTGAGCTTATCGAGCTTTTACCTAGTGAATTGTGATGTAAGAAAAAAATCTAACTGCTGGGAGATAGTTTTAAAAGTACTTCTACAGGAGACTTATTTCATGACTTGAATTAGACATAGTAAGTCATAAACCCACAACTTTCTCAATGGACACATATTAAATATGACCCCAAAAAACCTAGAGAGAATAGTTTTTTAATGCTACTTTTTCTCATCCTCTGAAAAACTATTTTTACAAGAAATTGTCTAGTCTTTCCTCCTGTTGAGGACTTCACAGTGCCGGAAAAAGTAAAACAGCAGAAAGGGCACCCCTCACACGTGGAGCCCTTCAGCACAAACCACAGCAACTTCATTTCCTGCTCATGTTTCCCTAACACTGTACAGAACCAAGAAGAATAGCTTTTTTTCTCCTATTAACAGGAAAAGACATATATGAGTTGCTGATGACCCAAATAGCAAAGAAAATAAAATACACTGTACAAGAACTTCAGCTATTTGGCTTTTTATTCTTGGAGGTATGCAAAACCACTTAACAACTCTCAGAACTATGTAGCATTTCACCTCTGGATCTAACAGGTGCTCTCCAAGTAAAGTCAATACTTCTACTAATCACCAGCATCAGATTACACTTAAATATTTTATTAAACTACCCTGCCTGATATTGTTTTGATTACTGTCAACAATATGCTCACAGTAAGCACTAACAAAAGATCTGGACTACAATATTGCTCCAACACTGCTTTTCCTCACAAATTTAGTCAAAACATGCAATCTCTTCTTACAGATCCTGTCTCCCCTGAGATTACTGTAACAGAGAGAGACAAGAGGGGGAAAATATGCCTCCTTTCCCAGGTGGTTTATTTGCTTTGACAGCACTTTCTACTTAATCAACATCATTGCTTTTTTCATACTCGTGCTTTTTGTGTCTACACCACCTTATTTAACTTCTTGGTACTGTCATACCTCTAGGAGAAGTAACATAGCTGGTCTGCACCATTTTAACTGTCACGTTGCCTACATTTTCTCTGAGGTCTGGGAAAAACAGTAGTCATGGTGCCAGCTACAAGTGAACCATGGCACATGCAATACAGAGGCAGAATGAAGGAAAAAAAAACCTTTTGCAGACAAGACCTTAGCCTGCCCATTGCCCTCTTGGGCAGCTTGGACAGGTGGGAATGGGGAGCAGATACAACTGAAAGACATGGATGAGTAGCAATTTTGAGGCATGTACAGTACCTGAACCTCTCTATGTGAACAGGCTTAGAGTTAATAGGATCACTTTAATTTTTCCCTGCTTTAGTTTATTTCTCAACAAAACAAATAAAACGTCACCTACCTTGCAAGAGGTGAATAGTTTAATTAATGCTTGTAAGTTATCGATAACTTCTGACAAGACACCATGTAAGCACAAAGCAAAAATGAACAACTGTAAGTCGAATAAAAGCTATGATCCTGCAAAACTATAATAAGAACACCTACAGCTTCTGTTTCTATTTGATTTATGTACTTTAAGAACCACTTAAGGTGATATTTCCAGCTGTGAGTACCATGGCTGTTCCTCAAAGATGTTTGAAAGCACTGAATCATGTCCTCAAATGCTTTGATAGAAGCTTACTCAACGTGCCAATAGGCACATTAAGAGAAGAAGCATGTGCACCTAACAGGATATTTGGCCTTAACATCTGAAGAACCTGCCAACTCCCTACTTTAAAACCAGAAAAAAATTCTAACTAGATTGAAATCAGAAGGGAGTTTGGCCCGCAAACGTGCGCACACACACACACACACACACACACACACACAGGTGCCCACGCTCTACCAGCTACGCTGCTCAGAAAGCCTCAGAGCTCCTCAAACCTCTGTCTGGCTAATTAAATTCCAGACAAGGTAGAAAATTATTGAATTAGCTCTCCTTTCTCTGCACTGGCTGGTTTTATAAGCAATTCCTAGTAGAACTACCTGAGCAGCCTTTTGGCAAAAACAACATAATGCGTTAAGCAAAAGCAACAATAAAGAGCACCCACCCACCCACCCACATTTTGTTTCACGGACAGCAAGACGAACATTTTGTGTGGTAAGGACAATTCGGAGACCAGCAATACAGCATCTTCCAAAGAACGCTAATTAAGAAGAGTTTCCCCGGTTTTGGGGGGAGGAGGAGGGGCAGAGAGAAGGAACACAGGCAGTAAAGCTTGGGATAGAGAATCCATCCTTGCCTGCTCCCCCACCACTATTTAAATAACTGTTTGCTGCTAGGCTGTCCAGTGCAGAACAGACTATTTACAAGCTCCCAGCAAGACCCAAATCAATTAATTTACATAAGAGACTGTAAAATTGTTTTAGTATGACAGGAACAGTAACACTGTCCAGTCTATACAAGTAGAAACATCCTGTATTTCTGCTTCTCAAATGTACTTTTAACTATTCTAGGCTAAAATATGTATGCTGCATGCTCAGGCAAACCTCCATCTGCATAGAAATGAAACATTACTGAAAGAGGTTGTTTACAGGAGCTGGCTGGAGCATCTAATACATATTATAATATGCTAAGCTCTGATAGTCCCATATCAGTTGCAATTACTTAAAAATGCAGTAGCTCCGAGATTGAGGAGAATTAAATTCTCTTCATTCATAAGCAACTAAAACAACAGGCAGGGAAATAAAAGAATACCTGTGGTAAAAGGTAACAGTTGCTAACAGACAGACTGCAGGCAACAAAGCGTGCTCGTTGACAGCACCCCAGAGAATGGTAAAGAAAACACCCAGTTTTTGTGCTTGTTTCTTACTTGGGTTGTTTAAACCAGGCACATAAACTCTATTAAAACCAATAAAAAGAACCCCCTTGGGTTTATTTATTTCAAAATGAGACTTCGGGCACCTAACAAAGGGTCTCAGCTTTTCCAGAGGATTTCTCTAACACCCCACAATGAAAGCGCTGCAAGCTCCTGGTGACGGCTCCGGAGCCGAGAGCTGAGCAGACGTGCGCAGGTCCAGCCTGCGCCCAAGCGGACACGGCGGCCCAAACCCGCGCCTCTGAGCCCACAGAATCGAAACGTCCAATGCAAGTTATCAAAATGCTTTCTGAAAGCAAGAAAGGGGGAGAAAAATGGTATTGATCAGTGTATCCAGACTAATGCTGCACAGAACTCTAGACGCGGCAGGAGTAAACGTGGCCCAGCCCAAGGACACACAGCACTCACGCCGCTCCGCCGACTGAAGGCTCCCGCTCTTTGCTTGGGCGCGTGCAGTACCTGCAAAATTTCGCCTTTGTTAGCCCTTCTAAGCGGAGAAAAATACTGAATGCTGGATTATTTTAAACTGTGTAATTGGTGGAGAAACTACTAAAATCCTGCTCCCAGAGTGACTGAGACCCAAACTTCAACATTGGATAAACTCAGACTAGGGCACATGCTTAGAGGGATCTGCCTGCTTCAGAGAAGGATCTGCCAAATTGTGGAATAACTGGAGGGTATTTGTAATCAAGAGGTGTGGGAGAGCAGGAGACCGCGCTGGCTGCTGGACCTGCAACTGGCACAAACTAAGAAAGTAGGAACAGACAATTCCCAAAACAACATTATCTAAAAGTCAGCACATCTCTGAAACAGGAAGAAAAATGTTCAGCAGAAAGTGATATAAAAAACACAAATATGCTTGCTTATTAATGAGCAGGCAAGGCTCCAAATAAAGCCTTACTATTCAGTAGAACCTAGAGGTTTCTGTTATAAAGTATAATAGAAGCAATCTGCCAAAATTATGCGTTTCAGGACAGTGATAGCGTGGGTACAATGGGGTAGAAGGTTCTGGTCTGTGAAATATAGGGGACACAGAGAGAAGTACAAAAAGCATGTGGCTATAAGCAATGTTAAATAATTTGGAAAATGGCTCTTGGGGTCAGGAAGTTTGGTATCCCTTGCCCTAAAACCTCACTGTCTATACTAACTGGTGTTTGATAACTCAGAAGCTGAAACCCGCTCAAGATTTGATAATGCACAAGTGCATTATCCATAAAAGGTGAGAAGAGCAAGCAGCATAGATAGTGGTCAAAACTAAGCCTCAGAAATACAACAGAATTCAAATATGGTTACGTGTTCTTAGTCTACACCCTCTCAATCCTCCTGAAATTATCATATAAATAAAGTGTCACTGTGGATGTAGCGAGTTAATGATCACCTGCAGGTAAACCTCATTACTGGTTACACTAATAGGAAGATTGCAAATAGATAAGAAAAATAAAGAGAAGGAGATTGCGTCTCCCACGATTTTTGTAAAAATGGTATTTTAAATGAACCTTTTGGAAATCTTAATGACAATATTACTGCACAGACAGACAAAATATGGCACTAATGCTCTTATCTTTCTGAGACAAGTTATTATTAGTCATCACAAACACAATCCGTGCCCACAGACAAGACTAAGAGACTGATTTTTCAACTAGTCTAATTGGCATGAGGATATAGGAAATTAACTGGATCCTGCTCTGCCTGAACTAGCAGCTTTTCTAACTGCTAGAAACAAAAAGCAAGTAAGATTATGTATTACTTATTATGTCAAATTTCTTGCTAGAAAAAAATTCGAGATAGATTTCTTTGCTGGGTTAATTCTTTCTTTTGCACAGATGCTTACAATTTTTTATTTTGTTTCATGCAGTTTATTTATTTAATTCTTAAAACCTTTTTTTAAGGACTGGAATTAAGGAGATTATTCCTCTAGGATGAAGAATGGTGACTAATGGCTCAAAACGCCATTAGTCAAAACAGAGGTAAATGTAAAACACATCACTGCTCTTCTCAAAGCTCACACAACTGCCCTGCAATAACATAGCTGGGAGCTAAGGAACATGTGGAGTACTCGCCCAACAGCGTTACTAACACACCCCACCTCCTTTTGAGCTCTATTTTGACAGTCTGTAAGTCCATCTGGGCATTATTTTTTTTCCTTAAAATTAAATATTTTAGTACTTCAATCATAATCAGTAGGCAAGCTCTGCAAAACCCTGCCATAAGCTTTGTTTCCTCTCTCTCTCTCTCTTCAGATAGACTTCTTAGTGCTCAACAGTGGGACTGAATTTGCTTTGCAGCCTCTGCATTAGTGGGGTCACTTGCACCCCACTTGTTTTCAAAAAATAAGCCAAATTTGCCTGAAGTTATTTCCAAAGGTTTACAATTTACAGGCAACCAGCACTGGTGCATAAACTTCCCTCCTAACCACTCCCCAAACCAGGCTTTCTTTAAAAGATGAAGCAGGACTAAAGCCCACAAAAAAATCCTGATGCAGTATTCTCTTGTTTTGTTAAGAGATTGATTTTTTTTCTTTCCCTTGAGAATTCTTTCATTTCCATATTTAAACTTCTGCACTTCTTCCCTGCGTCTCCCTGAACAAAGCTCTTCTGCAGTCTTCAGTGAAGTGTTATCAATATTAGTATTCTGCTGTTAATATAGCTTCTCTGCTCCACAGCCACGCAGCAAAGTATCCTATCTTAATCATATTGTCTGCTATCTGTAGCAATAAAGATCATCTTTTCTGAACCCCCTCACGTATTGGCAGTCTGTGGTTTAAGGGATTACTCTTTGAAAGAGTTTAAGAATTTACCCAAAGCGTAAAATGAAACTTTAACAGAAACATTAGCTTCAAAAGTCAATAAGACAAGCTTTCTACATTAAAACTTAAAGTTTCTATTTTTATGCTCTGTTTCTTTTTAAAATGGATTACTTGTTACTGCGGGAGCAGGGGGAAGGAGCCTATTTTGTCTGTTGTAAAACCTGGGTATTTTTAGAGACCCTGGAAAAATTAAAGTCAAATCAGCAATGCATATTAATGTTGCTTTTTGTATTACTGAATTCTGCAGCAATGCTTACTGTTTCGAGGGGAGTTTATAATTATGCAAATTGCTAAGCAGTCTGCATAACGTACAACATGTTTGGGTTCACTGACTAGAAGTCGAGATATATTTCTTTAGTGCTGCTTGTATGCTATGCAATTCAGCTTACATTTCTTACGCTCCACTGCTCCGTACCTGTCTCCAGCAGTATCCCCTGCCTTTCAAATTTATATGTAACCTCAGTATCTTTGCAGACATTTGGCTTTCAGAAATTACTTAAATAATTTATATGCACCAACTTAACATTTTGCAAAGCAAAGCAACATTTTGATAGCCCTGTAGTTGCAAACACCTATCAAAGAGACTTTCACCCTTTTCCCTACAAGCTCAGTTTCTCTCAGCAGTTAAACATTGTGAAAGCTGTTCTAAGCTGTACAGAAGACATGCAGTTTTGTTGTTGTTTTTAAAAATCAAGCTTGGGTTAAATATACTCCCTCCTTTAAACATTGCATACCCCCTTCATATCATAAATACCTTGGCCATAGTCACAAGCAGACTCTTTCCTGATCCTATTTGCAAAGGTGCGCCCACCCCGTTCTGGCCTTGCCAGTTCTGAACGGGTGCCCTGTGCTGCTCCTAGTGCCTGCCCATAACGTACGATGCCAACGTGATAGCAGAACCTTTTGGGGAGGGCTGGAAGGGCCCACTGAGCCCCCAAGCCCTGCTGAAACCATTCCACCCTGTGTGAACTGATCAACCTTAGGGTCAACCGATCTATTTCTTAGAGTATCGCCTAGGCAATTATCAGAGCACTAAAAGCCAAACAAAAGTGATTAAACACCCCTCTGGGCAAGCGTAGGCAGTGAGCAAGCACTCCTAGCTGAGCACAGCGTCTTGTCGCACAGCTCGCGAGTCAGGCTCTCTTGGCTGAGACAAGATCAGCTCTAGACCAAGACCTGGCTAAACACCCCAGCTCACGTGGCCAGCACTGCCGCACTTAAATCCTCACTGCATCCCAGGATTATCTCAAAGGAGGAGACTGGGGAGAAAAATGACAGAAGAAGCGTAAAGTTAAGCAACGAAATAGCTGGAAAGTCTTACTCTCTTCAGGATCCCAAAACGGTGCTCTCTCGTGCAGGATCCCCCAGTGCTGACCAGCAAAGTGGGGTTTCTTATTTTAACGCTAATGACTGCCTCCCTGGAGCACTGTTTGTTTAACACTGGCTTGTGCCCCTTCTGCATGCATTCCCCCCACCCTATGCCATAACTGCATGCTTTAAGGAGGTGATGAATTACAGCAATTAGTAACTTCAGTCCAGCCTCAGGGTTGACCATGCTATGCAAACCAATAGACTCAAAACCACACAAGGTCTTGACTCAGCTCTGGTTATGTTTTCATACCGTCTCTGTGGGATAGCAATGCTCAATTAACTTATGTTACTGTCTACACACTTAACAGAGTTTTATAGCTAAAAGAAATCTGTGACATTTTTTCAACCTCTCATGTTTGAGATTGGCTGAAAATGGCTTTTGTTCTACTGGATTAACTCTATAGAGAATTAGACCTACTAAGCCTAGGTCTAGAGATGGAAAAAGCTAGGCAATGCCAGTCTTGATTTTCCATATTCTCCCCAGCACCCAGTATGAAATTTGCTCTAATTAACTGTTCTGAAAGAGAGATTATTCATCTACCTCCACTCTTTAGAATAAAAGGAAAGAATCTGGAGAGGAGATTTTTCCTACCTTTTGTCTGCTATCCACACTAGTTATTTTGTATCTGCAGTTCAACTAAAAATGGATTTTATAATTTTCTTATATCCACTCATCTTAAAAAAAGGAATTTCTTTCAGCACTTTCTAAGCTCCCTTGTGTAATTATGTGAGGAATATAAAACATTCTTCCTTCAGGGAATAAGCCAGCTCATGCAGTTAAGAAGAAATTTTCCTTAGAGACAGATAATTTCATAATTAGCCACTTCAGGATTTCTTGTGGCTTCCAGCTGTTCTGGGAGAAAAGGTATTAGACCTGCCTGACTCACTGGCCTCAAAAACCATCATCGTCACTGTGTTCTGATCGAACCGAGGCCGAGAGGACAGAAAGTCTGGTTAAAAACACAGCCTGCCAATGCTAGCAATGCCTTCTTTCCCTGGTTTTCTTTCATTTTTATCAGGGTTAATATTAACTTTCCTGGTGGTTTTATGTTAAATAAATTAAACATAACTTGTGTTGGTCAGAATATGCACCTTTTACATCCAGTTCCCTTCTGGCAGGCTTTCTGTTTGTTCATCTGTCAGATTAGATGACACTTATGTCACGGATTTGCAAAGTCCGATACTGAACATACACGCCTACGATTCAGTGACATAACGGCACGGGAGCATGCTTGCTGTTTCTTTGCAAGACCTCAAGAAACTACTTTAGAACAATGGGATCTTTCTTGTGCCAAGACATATAACTTACCAAAATATGCAAAAGTTCCTGCTTCAGTGAATACACAATTTCACTGAACAATAGAACAAAAGATCAAGAAAAGAAAAATAAGTATATTCTACAGCAAGGAAATTATTTGTCTAACTTTATCAGAAGAGACTTTTGAGAAATCTGGAGTACAAGTCCAGATCTTCTGTCCCAGATCATCTTTTTTCCTGCTTCGGGAAGGTACTCTTTTTCATCTAAACAGATGAACCATTTCCTAAATATACTCCGGGCGTTACAGTGAAATAATTAGCATAGAGTGTATTAACATGGTATCTTGGACTTGGCTCATCACAGTCATTTAACCAGATATTTAATGCTGTTGCCGCTTGCCCATTAAACGTCTTTCAGACTTTTCTTCCCATTCAAGAAAACCGTTCCAATCAGTCATACCCTTTAAAATGTCACTCAGATGATTGGTGCCCAGTCAACTGCTAAGCAAACGATGATTAACCAGTCCTATCAATAGGGCTAAGCAACAGGCAAGCTTAAAAGGACACTTTGGACAAGAATAAATGACTGTGTTACGTAGTACAACTCTAGCCTGAGGAAAAACAATCAGAGAACAGCTCTTAAAGGCTGAGAGGATGAAATCCAGCTGGATGGTATTAGGGGGTAGGATGAGTTATGCCCTGAAACAGATGGAAAAGGATCATAATTGAAATATGAGAGTTTTAATCCAAATTATTTCCTTGTTTGTTCTTTACTTTCTTGTCTTGCAGTATAATCTTGCTAAAGTTAACACCATGTATATGGTACTATTTAGCTTCCTAATTTGTTAGTAGAGCTTCATAGAGGTCTCCCGTCTGTCTTTCACCCCTTCAGGATCTGACTCACCAAATCCACCTGCTTGGTGTCCCCTCCCCGTGAGAGCTCAGCAGCTCCCCGTAGGCGTCCGCCTCAGCCGGCCGAGCTCACAGCCTCGTGTTGCAGCCAGAGCCTCCTCTCACCCAAGCCCCTCCGTCAACGCCTCTGCTTCCCTGAGTGGTGGCAAGTTTCCACCCTTCAGGGCCTCAGCGTCTACCACAGCATCAACAAACACAAAGCCCAAAACTGGTGTAAGGCAATACTCAAATAATAATCTCTAACACCATCTTCATACACACCTTCCCCCTCCGTGGAAATGATTCAAACTAGTTATCACCTACAAGCTGAGGAGCCATTTGGAGTGACCCGTTTCAAGTGACTGTGCATTGTTAGATATCTCGTATAACTACGCTCATATTGTCTATTCATTTCTGATCCACTCTCCTGTATTTGAAAAGTATTCTCAAGAAACAAACAGCTAAAAAAAACAAAAACAGTCTGAAAAAAAAAAACCAGCAAATATTTTAGCCCTGTACTCCAGAAAGAAAGAGTTGAAGCTTCCTGAGGAAACCAGATGCTTATCAGCAGCCACACAGAGGGTCTGTCAAGGACCTTATCACAAGCAGGGCTAGTCAAGTTAGTAAACAGATGAAAATGAAAGACATTAGTTTTAAATTTAAGTAAAATAAAGCAACTTCAGTGTTTGTAAGCAGCAAATAATTCCCAAAATGATTGTCTGCTATTCCTGAGAATTTACTGGCACTACAATACTGCGGTGGCAGTGCTAAGACACCTACACATTGTGGCTGTTAGAGGCTGACTACATTTATACTAAGGCTGTTAACAATTGTTGCTAGCAGATGTCTACAAATAAAAATCAGGGAGATTTGTGAGAGGCCTACTTGGAAGTTTTGCCTGTTTCTAAACAAAAAAAACCAGAAGTATTCAAAATGACCAGCAAGACCTGTACTACCTTGGAAATATGAGTACAGTGATTTATGAATAAGTAGAGCATGATTTTCTTAAGTATGTAATGGAGCAACTAACCTGATAGTTCATGTAACAAGCTAGTTTGAAATGTCTGCAAATAACAATAGCTGCAAATGTCCTTTATCACAAATCAAGTGAAAACAGACTATAGCTAACATTTGACAATACTATTACTTTGAGTGATGTAAGGGTAACTAGCTGAAAAACAGATTCAGAAGTTACCTAGCCAACAAAAATAGCTTAAAAGAGACATTTAGAACTCCAGCAGATTATCAGACGAAAATAGCATAAGAATTTAGTAAAAAGGTTGAGATTTCATGCATTTTCATTCCTCTCTTTCTCACCTCCAGAAACAGGTAACTACTAGCATTCTAATTTGCTAGAATTCTATTCAGTGTTAATAACATACAGTGTAGATCTATTTATTTTTTTCTGCTATGCAAGGGTAAAACAGTTTCTAAAAGAATAGTAATAGTTTTTACATGTCTGTATAGAACAATGAGCCTAAAAAAAACAACAAATATTTAACTGACTTGTTAAAAACAAGTGGCCAGGTATATAACTGCTCATTCCTCAAACTGCACTACCCTTCACTTGCTAGAGGCTTATTAATTTTAAATGCCCTTATCTATTTTAAAAAAGCTTGAGTCTTTTTTCCATTTCAGAAAAAAAGAAAAAAAAAGTTTCTTATGTCTCTCAAGAGATGTCTGTATGATAATGGCATTAAGAGAACTTTATAAACAAAAAAAACCAAGACATCATAAGCTATTTCATAAGCAACTTTAACTTCTGTAAGACAAATGACAAAAGTAACTCCAGTACACATTTTTTTTTCTGGAAACAGATTTTAAATGGATATATGGTTATGACTAACTTGTAACAACATATTTACAAAATAAAATGGGCAAAGAATAATCTTTATGGATCAGTGTACTCAGATTTTCCATCATCACACAAAAGCTTAAGAAACAGAACAAATGAAAAAACTGCAAAAGCAACAGACATTTTTCATTAAACTTGGGAAACACAACTTCTGCTTTATCTTTGCATACATTTCTACATTAGGTTTTGATTGCTTGATGATATTCAAAATGATTTGCAATTCTAATGTCACTTTGTTTGGGATGAGAATCTGGAGCTATTTCGAGGGGTGAAGGGCTAATTCGCATGCTATTTATTGTGACTTTGAGTCAAAAAGTGAAGGGCTAATCTTGCTCCTGCTACATTGCATGTAGATTACCCAACAGAGCTAGTGAGAGCGTTCCTTTTGGTGTACTGCCAGCTCTAGCCATAGCATCCAGTTCTACCTGGTTAGTCATCCTGGAGCGGTATCCAGCACCCAAGTCACCTTCCTGACTTTAGACGACTATTTTCCTAACTTGGTATTAATGAGAATCTAGCAAAGCACGAGCACGTCTGGCCAGCTGTTTCCATGATCTCTGTGGAAATTAGTCATTTTAAAAGCGTGCAGTACTTTGCCTGAAGGAAAGCCTTTTTTCAGCTCTGGTACGACGAGGTAAAGTCCAAGCCCAGGCAGCTTCAGGTAGAGTAGTCAAGAGAAAACGTGGGGGCAAAACTTCACTCTCTACGTGCCACAGCTGAACTCCTTGCTCTCAATGCAAAATTTCTTACTGGCTGATTTCACCCATCTGACACTCCTGCCTTTTTTTCCCCACCTGAAACCTGAACAACAGAATCCCAGGAGGCCTTTCTGTCCTTTAAAAACCTATGAGAGTCACATCTACGTACGGATGATTAGCTTTGCCTGAGCTTAAAGCACGAGGTCACAGCTTACAGTGGTTTATCAGCTTGCCCAATAGTGGGAAAGAACGTGGAAGTTCTTTACTTCTCTAGCTCCAACGCCTGGAGCTGGAACACGAAAAGTAGAATAATCTTCCATCTCTTAAGGCACGGGCATTTGAAATAATTTATAGTCTAGAGAAATGCAAGTGTGCCATCAATATATAAAAGGAAGCCAATGATAAAACATTGCTTATCAACAGGAGGAAGTTGCCTCCAATTCAGCTGAACCCAACATTTAATTTTTATACTAAATAATCACCATTTTCCTTGGTTAGAAGATCTGTAAATTCAAGTTGTCCACATTTCTGCACTATATACACATGAGAATTAAGCAGCAGTTTTACGTCCACTAAGTATTAAACATAATAGCACTGAGATCCTAGGAAATGAGACTTGCTCGGAAAAAAGTTTCAATGGCCTTCACTGAACAGGAAAAAAAAAAAAAAGAAAAAAAGAAAAAAAAAGCCAACATTGCTTTCGCCATGCAAGCACAGAAGTTTGCTTGCAATATGATCTAGCAATTTTCAATATCTTTTTAGGTCTTATATCATCTCATTAAGCAGGAATATAAAAGAGAAACAGAAACCAATGTGCACTATATAAACAAGACAGTAAACATAAAATATTAATTGAGACAATTTTAAGTGTCCACAAAACTGTAAAGAAGTAAAGTTTCTCTTATCTGAAGAAATGTATAGGCCTAAGGGCACATTATACAACCCGAGCTGATTTATTTCCTCATCTCCTAGCCAAATAGTTTAAAATTTTTCCATAAAATGTCAGAAATTAAGAACATATTAAACACAAACAACACTGTCTGCCAATCTTTTCATTAAGGGGGTTTCCAGCAGGCTTTTTGGTATCTACTGATCTCCTATATTTTAAAAGGGAAAATAGCAGTATTAAAAAGTCTAAAAAAGACAGATAAAATATGTTCCCCTATTGCTCGCCCCTGAAAAACAAAGTTACTTCAACTAAGATCACATCACAGATTTGCCCTGTGAGAGGCTCTGCAGTTTCCCTGAGACACGACGATAGCTGGAGACCAACAGCAGCCCTGAATATTGCACTGCGCTCCACATGCTCCAGGTCCGCGCGGCAGCCAGCAGGAGGCTTGGGTAAAAGCAGAGCAAGGGCTCTTCAAAAGGGAAGGTAGATAAGGCACTCCAGCTCGTGAGGAAATTCCTTGTATTTGTGTTTGAAGAGAGAAAGAAAGATGGCTAGTGGGAACGTGTACAAGGGAGTAAATCATAGGGGTGCAATGGAGCAGTAGATAAGCACGCGGTCTGACAGTCCGCTTGGGGCTATCAGGCTGCAATTTCGAAATAAGTTTTCAGTGAGGCAGTTCATTTTATTTAAGAAGTGAATAGTCCTAAAAATCAATGCATCTCTCAGAAAGGTATGTCTACCATTTGTTATATACCCTGAAGCTGTGCAACAAGCCCCTGAACTAGGAGTGGTAGCGCACTTAGCTTGCTGACATATGGACTCAGAGCCACAGATAAACAGCCCTTTTGCAAGCTCTCTGGAATCATTGTTAAGAAAAGGACTCTCCCAGTAAGACATGGCTCTTCTTTGCATTCAGGAGAGAATTCATAAGCCAGTCTGTGGGTAGCTTGTACTGCCAGAGAATTTTTCAACTTACCATCACAAAGTCGTGACTTACATTTCAAAGCACCCACATCATTAGGTTAATGAAACTGCAATCTTCTAACAGCAGTTGTGCACATAAGCAGAAGTTAACTCTGTCCCAAATATGCTATTTCTAAAAAAAAAATAATGAGATAGTAGCAAAATGATTTCTTGGTTTTCTTTTTCTGCTTGCTTTATAAAGGTCACTTTGAGCTACCCCTTCCTGTCCCACAACATCCAGGGGCTCCTTCTTCAAGTGAGCTATTTTCTCCTCCAATTGAACCAAACTTTGTGGTAAGAACCTCATTTGGATCAACTCTTCAGATAGCTCCTGGTAGGAGGAATTGCGTAAGAGGAATTGCACAGGTAGCAGGCGTTTACCCTCTGCACTTTCTATGCCTGTTGACTTGTCGCAAGACTGATCACAATCTTTTTGAAACTGCACAAAAGCTGAGATTCCTAGCATCATTATCAGTCGCTTAATGTTATTACAATGTTATCCATGATGTTATTCCTCTAAGGAGAGGAAAAAGATGACTACAAAAGGAACCACTGGAAAGGAACAACATTTCTACGTGTTGGGCACCCCCCCTACAGTTATAAATGATATTCCTGGTATTATCTTATGCCACTGAACTGAAAGATACATATGTCCAGTGTTTGGACACTAGATGGCAATGTTAGATTTTAGTTAGTCATGTGATTGATAACATGACTAAATGGGATCTTCAAAGAGAGGAAAACCCCCTTTTTTGGGTTAAAAAGGCAGAAAGTACTGTTTGATCTGGCTAAGTAAGGAATAAAGAACTGAATCTTAATGAATAACCCATCTAAAATCCTAGAGAAATTGACAAAATACTTGTCCATAAGACAAAAAACAGAAATAACCTGGATGCAACCATCAAGTAGAAGATTTTAAAAACCCTACTTATTGTGGTAAGAGCACAGCATATAGCAAAACCATAAAACTTTATTTTCCCTTAAAAAACATTTTATGATATATTTTCAATGTTTTAAAGTAATTTAGGAACACAAGAAAAACAAAATCAATAGTCCTTTACCAACGCTTGCCTTGTCTGTGTCATAGGTATCAAGACATCTGAGGACATCAAGTTTTCCATAGCTGTCATGAATTTCGGCTTGAATTCCACTCATGCCCTGGGCAAGCAGGTCTGCTTTAAAATTGAAAAGCAATATTTGCACCTAACATATACAACTGTAAAGGAGAAATATTTTTTATAGTTATTCCTAGGAGGAATAACGATAGGAGAATGATGGAGGAGAGATGATAATACAATTTTATAACATGCGGAAATTCTAGACTTCTTCCAGGGCTGCCCTTTTAAATCTGATCTGTTTTACAGAGTCATAAAAGGGCTTAAGACCTATGCAACAGAAAACTTATAAAATAGAGTTAATCTCTCATTTTGCTAGGCTAACAGAGGTAATAACTGTTTTCTTCTTGATGGATCTTTGTTTTTCCTTTAAATAAGAGGAAGAGACAAGCCAAAGCACGGAGATAAGTCCCATTCCTACCTCATTTGTTCACTTGCTTCCGCTGAAAAGCGGCCTTTATTCAAACCTATTTCCTGTCGAATGATCAAAGGATTCATAGCATTTTAGACATCTCTCTCTCTACCTTAGCAATCACTACCTCAGTAATGAACAGACAAATGAACAGTATTTTATAAGCAACAGCAACTGGCCTAGTTGTGTTGCCTCATACTCGAGCACTTTGCTCTGCGCAGGGAGCGGTAAACACGCTGCCCGTCGGCCCTGCCCCACACTCTCTGCTGGGAAACACAGGCCAATCTTGCGGGCAACAGATTTCAGACATGTTCCTAGTTATTCAGTAATTGCTTTTGCTTATCATACATTCAGGAAAAACCCCATTACTTGCAGAGCATCCATACCAAAATCACCAAAACAGCAATTTTCCTTCAGTTCCACCATTCTCATCTTCATACTGTGCTTTATAAAACAATATAGGCAACAAAGATCTAAGGCACTGAAGAGCTTCCTTTATGCTCTTACCAAGTGACATTAATAATCATGTTAACGATTATGACATCAGATTTTTTTTCAGAGAAAAATAAGCTCAGAGTTAAATAATTCCAGCAAGAGAACAGGAGTATTAATTCAAATCTTACAACAAACTTCTCAGCTTTCTGATCTTAAGGACTGTTGAGCTCTACCCTAAGAGTACTAAGCAAATCCAGTCTGTCTTGTGGGATGCTATGCTGCTGCCTTTTCAAAGCCACAGGGACAGAAATGTCTGCATGTTAATCTAATTACCTTGTGGAATCACTTTAGGCAGTGTGGTTAAAAGGAGGAAAAAACAGCAGGAGATGCAATACAATTGCACTATTAAAACCAGTCACAGATGTTTTTCTACCTGTCTCAGTCACATTCATCTGCCATCTCTCCTTCCAACAGCTCTATGATGGTTCAGATTTTGACCTATTTTCCTAGCTGCATCCCTAAAAGAAACACAACAACCAGAGAAAGAGGTAACAGAAAAGACAGCTTAAACTTTATTTTTAAATTATGTTTTACTTCCAATGAATAGCAGATGGACACTAAGCGTCCGGAGACGTGGTCCTGGAAATACAAATAAGTCATAAATTTGTAGACTAAAATAGTCCCTATATGCTGGTTAATGGAGATAAGTAAAGCTGAAAAATACATTTTTGTCAGTTGCTGAGAAACACAGCTCTCTCCCATCTGATTATTTGTTATTTATTCTTGGCATGGCAGTGCCTTCAGATCTCAGGAAAGTCCAGACCCCTGAGTACAAGAGATAATTCTTGTCCAGTCTAAAAATTCATAATCTAAAGAGACAAAACAAGTGATGAAGAAAGATAGAAACAAAGGACTGAAAGTTAAAGGACTGCCCTAAGATGGTACAGCGTGTTAATGGCAGGAAGAAAAACAACACAAAACAGAAACCCCACAAGGTTGCTGGAGCCCTGGTCTAGGCCTTGACCTTAGAGGGCTTTTTCCTCAAAGCTCATCGACGTTTTGTTCACTGAAGACACCCGCACCTGCCGTTCCCCACATTCCTGCCTCTGTATTAATATTTCCATGTTGAGCTAACTGGCACTTCAAAATTGAGCTAGGTAGGCTGGCAGCAGACATGGGTCTAAAATTAAGCTTGGACAAAACCAGAGTCAGTCGTGCAGGCAGAACTGCGTTGTTCGTTGCATCAGCTCGGACGGCAGCTACCTGGGATGCAGCCCATCTGCAAGCTGCAGCACCGCGCTGAGGCACGGCTCGCTTGAGCTCAACGAGCTTGAAAGAAACAGCTCACGTACATTAACCTCAACTAGACTGTGCAGCAAGAACGAGCACTTAGTTTCACGGAAAGGACGAGGGCTCCTGATGTTGCTGCCATTCTCTTTTTCCAGTGCATTTGCTTCAGTGGGAAGATGGGAAAAGGGGACAGTGAGGGGGCAAAGCATTCTAGGAGGACGCTTTTAGCCCTTGCAAAAAGGAACCTCATACTTAAAAACATTGACTTCATCAGGGCTTCATGCTGCACTCTTTTTGTTACATAGGGCTCTTACTGAGGGTGATATAAGCTGAGTTCTGCCAGGCCTGCAAGCTCAAAGTCTCACAAGTCCAATCACAAGAAGAAAAGGAAAAAAAAAAAAAAAAGAAAAAATCTACACCCTGCATGACAGTAAGTTGCCCTTCCTGCAATAAAGGATTTTTGTGCATGTCCCAGTATCAAACACAGGCAGTGGAGTACTCTTGCAATAGCAGTATAGCCCCAAACACCGTACAAGTTTTCCTTATAAGTTCCATGTATGCCTTAGGATCTGTTGCAATAATTATTTCACCTTCAGGATTCCCGAGACTGATGTCTAAAGCCCCAAGTCCTAACTAGTTTAGATCATCTGCCTACAACAAAGGCAGTAGAGCTTACTTTTCTCCCAAATATTCATTTTTAGTTACTTGATCAGCTTAAAAATAAATAAATAAATAAAAGGACCAAACATTTTTCAGAATTAAAAGACAGAGATTGACAATGCTGATTTATGAAGAGTTTGTAAATGTTCATTGGAAACATAAATTCAGAACTCCTCTTATCCTGTTATGTTGTTCTTTTAGAAGAATGACATATTGCAAAGAGATAATCAATAAAAAATGAAAAAGGAAATACCGAAAATACCATCTGCTGTTCTTTTGTAGGGCTGTCTTTGAAGTCTGCTCGGGGCAGTCTGCCCAAGAAATGCCAAAAGATTTTGTCTGAGTGAAGACTGCATTATGAAGCAAGTATATAGCTTCACTGCTTAAATGTGCGCTCAAGTTTTGCGTCCAAAACTCTTTGGCTCCTTCTCAAGCTGCAGCTCAAGGATAGCTCTCCGCTATGTACCGTCACAAGCGATGGGTGTACATTAGAGGGCAGTTTGGCTTCACATTTTAGATATATCTGCAGAAATCAAGTCCCTCAGTTTCTAACACAATCATTCATCTTGGATTTTTCATTCTAACCATGACATGCTAAAAAGTCCATGTTTAACTTCTCTCCAAAGCAGACATCAATAATATTACAAGCTATTGATTAAAAAAACAACAACAAAAACCATAAACAAAAACACAAGGAACCCAAACAAAACAGAACAAGGACCAAAAAATTTAAGTCACTCCTTTCCATTCAGAATTATGGCACAAACCTTTGTTTTGTTTTTCAATTATAAAAGGCTAAAAAAGACTTTGATATTCCATTGATAAAGGTTTCATCCTCCTAAGACATGTGCTTCCTTAAAGGATCTTTCACTTTGGAAGTACTAGAAGGATAGTCTTTAGTTCCAGTGCTCATGTAGAGCCTTGATGACTTATGTATGTAAACAGTGCGCTGTTAATAGGGAGTTATACCTTTTATTAGACCAACTGATAGAGTGGGAGAAAAATAGACAAACTTTCAGGCCCATGGCAGCTGAAGAAGTGCATCCCTTTGTTACACTGTTGACTAATTCTGCTAAAAGTAATGCGAGCATCTTATTTCTGATGATCAAGAAGTACAACATATTGAATGTTTCTTCTCTTTTCGCATGTGTCCCTGTTTTTACTGTTTTATTTCTCAGAGGGTTATATCTGTTCTGGATGCTTGCATACTTTAATATCTTGGTTCTGCTTGACAGATTTAAAAAAAAAAAAAAAGACGTTTCTAGGAGACTTCAATAATGAGAAGTTTCAAGTAACAAGCAGCTAATTCTGGGAGGAAGGCAGAGCCACAGGGAGCAGCACTCTTCATGATGATTGCAAGAGCGCTAGGCGAGGGCTCTGGGAGCTCCCTCAGCCCCTGTTCCGTATCGCAGCCAAGAGCTAACACCTGAAGCCTGTGCACGTCCAAGGCATCTGGCAGGGCAGGTTTCCTAAAGGGCATAAGGGATGCAGCCACTTGATGAGACCCTTTAAGTACCAGGGCTAAGAATGGCTCTCATGGGAAGAGTTTAAGCGTTCCTTTTGATCACCGAGACAGTACAGTCAAAGGGACTGCAGGGATAGCATGCTTTTTATGGCAAATCAGAGGAAGTTATTAAAAAAAATTGTTTGCAGCACATTTTGGTGGATATAATAGCACAGCAACACAAATCAAGGCAAGATGTTGTGTCTGAGCTAGGAGAAAAAACAACAAAAAACAAACAAAAAACCCAAAAGACTTCAGTGTCAATCCTCTCCAGGCTTTGGAATACAATATAGACAAACGAACAGCCAAGGACACATGTCCACAAATTGTGGGTGGTAATGTAAACATTCAAGGAGTGAGAGTAGTTAAAGAAAACAGTCTTACAGATTGTCCTTCAGTAATTTCAGGCATTCTATAACTCAAAACATAAACATGTATATAAGACCAACTTTTTGTGGCAAATAGAGTTTCTGGTCCTGAAGATATTTATGTCCCGTCAGAGACATTATTTCACTCCCCCCCTCCCCCCGTGGATTTCAGAAACACATCATCTAATTTCAAAACATACTTTTCAGCATGTCAGCTATAAATTTTCAAGTGCTTATATTAGTAAAGGCAGAATGCAAATGGAAGTACAAAATCCCATGTATTTATAGTAATGCATATTGCTGTCAATGTTATAGTACAAACACAAGGCACAATTATCTTTCTTCATTTAATTAAAATATCCAGTTAATCCAAATGAGCTTTTTGTGCATTGGGACTTTAAATCAGGTTATTTTTCTGTAAAACATACTAGAAAGCTAAAGGATTGTTTTGCTCTTCAAGCTCACGGAGATCACTCCAAGCAGCACCAGTGTCAAAACTTAAGATATCAGTGCCTTATGATAGCAAACACTCCTTGAAAACCTTGTGCACAGACTAAGAACATTTTTAAACAGCTCTGAACCATCATGAAAGTAATAGCGAACAACAGCTTGCCAAGAAGTGGTACGTTAAACACTAATTATTGAAAACATAAGCTTGCATGCTTCAAGCACCAGCATTTGAAAATATTGAGAAAAAGATTGCCAAGAATACAGAAGACAAAACAAAGGTTTGCTAAGTCTTCTTGCTACTAAATTAAGAATTCAGGAAAGCTTATTCTAATTTCATGCATTCTTAATGACAGCAGTTTTAACCACAAATGTTTTTAAGTTTGGTGTTAAAAAGCAGCAGCATAGGTATCAGATCTCAGCAGATTAGCATTGTGATGAACCAAGCCTGCAGGCTAGATTTTGTGTTCCAGCTGAATTGTGTTCAGCTTGGAGCCCAAGGCAGGATGGAGGCTGATGTCACCTTTCTTCTGAGTGACCACTATTCTTTGAAACATAGGCATGTCCAAGACAGAGCAGCTTTTAAACTCCACTTCAAAGTGTCAGAAGCTCTGTACTGCAATCGGTGCTGAGCTACTTTAAGTGTATGTTAAAAGGGCTCAGGTTTGTATTAGATGGGGGCAGATCTAATGCACAGCTCAGAACTGCATGCTTTTATTTGCATTTTGAAATAAAGAGTATTAATGTTAAATAATAATTATTCTAACCATTAAAGATTAACAAATATTAAAAGCGTATATCATGTATAACTGCTAATCAGCAACAAATCCATACTTAATAAACCAGTATTTAATTGTATCTTGTTAAATTTAACAGTCTCCTTGATCATAATTAAAAGCAATTCCAAGATGCAGTTTAAATCATTATCAAAATCTCTTGCCAGTCCATTTGAAAACCAGAAATAAAATTATCTGAAGTCACTATTGATTTTTTCTTTTTCCAAGCTAACTATATTAATTCATACATAATTCACTTTCTGTCCCAGTAACCGCAGTTAACCCATGTCAGCCAAAACCAGAGAACCTTCCAAGCTAACAGCCAAGACAAACAAGACAATCAAATATACCTGCACTGCCACCGATAACCGATAATGCCTTACTTCACAGCATTGATTTCTTAGAGTCTTGCCTGGCTAGCAGGCTACAGTTCTACACAAGATTACAAGGGCACCACAGAATAACGGGCTGTACCTATGCATGAATATACAATGCTCCTATGGGTTGTTGCATGAAAGTTGCAAGTGAAATATTGCCAGATGAGATCCATAAGTCACAGAAGTCAGCTATAAGAGAAGGGACAGTGACCTCGGATCTGCAAATCCTTTCACCTCAGTGATGTAGGATTGCATGGCCCAGCTATGCTCTACTGGCTGGATCCAGGTAGCAAGAAGCCTTTATTTAGGCCGTTGTCTTTTCAGAGGGGACAGGGAAGATCTTTTCAGGCACTACTCAGTGTTCCAACAGCTGAATGTTTTACATTATCTCCGAGAACGACTTCATCCATGCATCCCCATAAGAAGAAGGGATAAGGCTGAGGACAGAGCTGGGAACTGCTGCCACAGCCCATGAAGAGGGTGAACCTTCAAGATCCAAACGGCACAGAGTTAGAGCCTGAACAAACTAGACTCATATCTCCTGTACTTTAAGTACCTCTAGTACAAATAGGACAGCTTAAGTAATACACCTTAAAATGTTTAGATACTTAGTCTACAACTAGACGGACATTTACATTATAGTCACAGCCAGGAGATACAGAGCTACAGGGCATTAGTGTGACAGAGAGACACCTCATCTGCAGATGCAGTTTGAAGATGGGATGGGGGAAAGTCACGAGTATGTCACCTTGTTCTTCCAGAGCACTGCGGATGCATATCAGCACAACATCAGGAAGCACAGGCTAGTTCTGCCTTCTGCACAGTTCTCCTAAACATTAGGATTAACACCATGTTCTTCTTTATCTTCCTAAAATACAATAACTTTACTCTTAAAAAAAATCCTAAATAAAAAAGGTATATAGGAGAAAAAAGAAATACTCTTTTACTTTAAATCTCATAGTTTAAATTTCACCTTTCTCCATGTAACTGGTCTTGTATAGATGGAGAAATAGCCTGAGAGTCAACTTTTACTATATAATCATCCCAACTGCTCTCACTGCTTTGAAACTTACAGCAAAATCTGTGGTAAGACTTGCCTCACAATCCAATTTACTGATACTTTGAAAGTTTCAGAAAAAGGGTTAGGAATAATCCTCAGTGGGCCAGCTAATCAGGTATGTAAATAAGGAAAAAGGCAGATGCTACTAATGTAAATTAAGGAGTTCCTGGCTAACAATATAAATGTGTGTTTTCTATTTGTTCTTTGCCTCTTCCTACCTAGGCTGTAGAAGTTACAGGCATTCTGTTTTATTCTTTCACAGTTTAAATTGACTTTTTCCTCTTCTGAGCATCTTTCCTGTTTGCTCTATCTTAGTACACATCTATCTGTATCAAAGCTCATTTAATACACCAGGGCTCACACTTCAGCCTGGAATCCTTTCAAGCCTCCCTTATTGTTTGTTCCACAGCCTCTGCTGTTCCAAATTTAGTTTCATCAGCAACTAACTAGTTCAATCTCCCTGTCAGTCATGTATATAGATTAGACTCTGTCTATGTTCAAGGACTATCCCTTTGGGAACCCTACTTAATACTTCTCTCCAATTTAGAAGAGCTTTTCTGACAAGCAATTGCTTGTTCCCATTTTTTTAGCAAGTCTTTATCCTCTATATCCACTCTTATGTCCTCCCTTGGCTAGCTGCAGCTTTCAGCTTAAGCAGGAGTCTGTGAAGCAGAACTTCTGCAAAGACTTTTCTCCAAATCCATAAATTAAGCTGTATTTAGTGCGCTGTGAAGGCTGTTGCTGTGCCTTCAAAAGAAACAGCAAGAAAGCTTTGCTTGACAGGAGCCACACTGCTCCTGCAATGCTGCTTCTGCAGTCCTCCTGGCTGGTTCCTATGAGGTTGACGTAGAAGACCAACATTTCATCGTGTACTTCTTCCTAACATGTTGAGAAAGATTCTGCTCCGGGTTACATCAAGTTTTCCCTGAAGTACCCTCACAGATTTCAGAAGTTTAGTCCCTCATGCCCCTTTCCCTCAGCACAGATGTCAAACTCAACACCTGGTGCTGCAGTTTCTAGCATTTACAGACTAACATGCCTCCTAACAGGTTCAGCAAGTGAGACTTCCGTAAAAAGAGAGCTCTGAAAACAATGCAATCGTACACATGGAGCGAGGGCATGACATTCATGAGATCCGCTCTGTAGACAAGAGTTCAAGTTGAGAATTTTGCCCTAAGGGCCAGCTACCACCCTTAATCTGTGTCTCCAGCTTCCACGAACATCACTGTAAGCATGAAGCAGTTAGATTTATTTAATAAGCCTGCAACCAGCCAACGTTCATGCCTATTTAAAATCTTCATAAGGATTCTCTTATGATTTGTAACCAGAACAGCTGCTATCTCTTCTTCAGTTGAACAACTTTTCTACGGTCTCAGAGAGCATCCTGATTCTCTGCAAATGCTGAGCTTAAATGTGCCTGTAAAGATGCCGAAAACTACTCCCAGAACTACCAAACACTTAACTCACTCCTGTCCCTGGGTATCTTAATAGAGTTGCAAGGAACTAGCAATATATTTGCTAGTATTTTGCATGGAAGTCACTGCACGTGAAAGCAATAATTAATACAGCCAATGCACCAATATTTGAAAGTGTTTTCAGCACACTGTTTCCCCACATTGGGGAACGATATAAACTCCTTCCCCTTGTCTGAAACTCCAGGAGTATCCTTACAAAACCTGTATGAACACACGTGAGAGAATCTAACTACAGGAGAGAAGAGGAGCAAAACTCGACAGGAAGCATAAGACCAATTCTTCCTCACCTCTCTTGGACTTCCTGATACAATCACCTTTTGTTAGACTGAAGAACAAAGGAAAATGGATACAAGGAGAAGACATATCATACTGAATATTTTGACCAAGGAAAATCTTGTCAAAAGAAAAGGAAAAAGCAGGCATGGACCTTACAAGTTAAGGTGTCCTTAGCTTATCCATTGGGTTAGAACTCTTTCTCTTTTTCTCCAAAGTATTTGTCTGCAGAATCCCCCCCAAAAATCAAGGAATAAATCCCCTTTGCTTTGTGTTTAGCCATCTTCCTAGCAGCTGAATGAGAGAGAAAGCACAAATCAATAAAAGGTCTCTGCACCATTGCTAGGTTTGTTGCAACTTTTATATTAAAACAGTGAAGGCCAGTCAAATCAAGACTGTCATCATCACAGCTGTTATAAAGGGACAGATCGGGAATAAGGCTAATGAGATGAAAAGACAGCACCTTGTCGGAAAATATGGAAGAGGCCCTTTATCTGCATTCTCACCTAAATCCCTATCTCCACTAGGATTAAGGGCCTTTGGTGAAGATGAAGGAACAAAGCACAGTTGTACATCCTAGGGCTGAGATGAGGAACTAAGTGCAGATGTCCAGCCTAGGGCAATTCCCTTCATTATAATATATTTAGAAATAAGAGTTAGAACCTACGCCTTCTGTTACAGTAAACAACAGAGAGTGAATATGTCTTTCCGTGGTAAATAAGGCCATGGGAAGAGTAGGCTGCCAAGGAGCCACTAGGCTTTCCAGGTGGCCTGACCTAGATTAAGGATTTTTAGCCATTCTAGGGGCCCAAGCTGCAGGTTTTGGACTGGCTAGAAAGTTAGGGCTCTCCAGACATTTTGCTTCTGGAAAATGTCTGGTATAGAAAAAGTATTTCTGGTATAGAAAAGCTTCTGCAAAAGGTTTGAGGCTGAAATAAGATGTCACATTCCAAATTCGCTGATCAGGTTCCAGTATTAGTTTAATTTCAGAATTTCCTGTACAGCTCACTATTCTAGTTTTCAGCCAGCACTATTACCTTACTTCAGTAACACATGCACACACATATCATTATGAAAACCGCGATTAAAGGCCCTAACTAATAGAAAACTCCTACTGTGCTATGCATTATAAAGCAGATCTTTTTTTGCAAAGAAATCACAGTAGAAGTAAGTAGCTGTTAACTTTATTAGAGGAACAGAGGGAGGACTTGAATCATTTGCCCCAAATCCCACATCATTTCGAGCACAGATAGAATCAAATCTACTTTGTCTAAGGACTATTCTTGTGCCCTTCCCCAAAGCGGCAATTTTTTGTAGTTCTACCATCTTTTTTCATGCATTGGCAAGAGCAAATGAGCTCACGTTTAGTTCTTTCATAAGCTACTAGATATGGAGCCCAAATAATTGATTTTTAGTCTAGAAACCTGAGTGAAATACAAAATATAATTCCTTCCGCAAGCCCATAATTTAAGGTGAAAGGAGAATTTCTGTCTTGTTCACTGGCTACAAACAATCAGACATTCAGTGGACTATTCCAATAGCTACAATTTCAGTTTTTCCTAGTTGGGCTTTCTTGGATTTTGTTATTTTTTTGCCTGTTAAATAAGCAAACAAAACCACTTTCAAAACAGAACCAGACGCTCACCCAGGATCTTCTACAATAAAACTTAACTCAGCCTGTCATTAAATATCGTCCATACCTCCAATTACTCCTGTTTCCCTTTTCAAAACCTCCAAGTTTTCCAAAATACTTTCTGCACTATAAGACAAATGCAGTTGATTCTGATTTGGGGGGGGGGGAGGGGGGAATATAAGCTTTACATAAAGACGAATTCAAAAAAAGAGTGCTAGATACATTGCCCTTGAGAAGGTAAGCATCTCTTTAGAGAGCTTTTCTGAACTTATGGATAGACTCTAAAACATCCCCAACAGGTAAGTGGTTCTACTTTGTCAAATAAACAAACAATAGGAAAATACAGTTCTATTTTTGAATGGAAAAAATATATTTCCTTCATGTAATGATTTGAACAGATCATATTTAAGTCAGCTTCAAATATTTATCTTCTTTATGTAACCGCATATGGAACTATTACGATTCAGCAAAGAATCCACTGCACAGTAAATATAGTGTCTGATTGTTACGGAGTTGCTCTTTTGCCATTTTTCCAAGCCCATCAATTCTGTATATACTGCTTATAAGCAGGGATCACATAGCTCATCTCTTGGCCTTCATCAATGCTCTTAAAGGCAATTTCCAGTGACTGTTCACTTTCCCATTTCAGCTCTAAAACAAATCATCACTGATCATTAGCAACTCAGCATTTAGCTGTCACCTGCATTGCATAAACTTTATTGGACGACAAGAGCATAAGCAGGAACAACCACTAAAATTTTATAACATAACATCAAGAAATGCTACAATATCTTAATAGATTCTTTTCCCTATTAATATGGAAAATAGTAAGCTTCGAACACTCATACATTTCACATTAAGCTTTCTGGCAAAGTATTCAGGAGTAGTTGAAATGTTGGATATTCTCCATTATGTGCTCCATCATACAGTCTCTCTTTTCTTAAAGCTGCTCTGAGCTGTACATTTGCTTTTGTAAACCTGCCAGCCCTGCACAGCCCTGCGTTCAACATGCCTATTTTCTGTGATGCAGATGCACGCACAGGGGTAAGACTTTCATACAAGATTTTGATTAAAATCTAGAGATTTCACATTGAATCATCTGAACTCACCAGTCAGTAGATACTATAAAACAAAAGAAACAAAAGAAACATCACCAGCACCACAAGGGAGACTCTGCTTTTACAACAAACACGGCAAAGAAAACCTGCCATCCAGAGATGCAAATGGTATTGACAAGCATTATTGCAGAACATTTCAATCGCACATCCTGCAGAAAACACAAGTGTGAGAAATGCGTTTGCAGGAAGTCATTGTACAGGTACTTAACAATTGGCAAAATGGGTTTAATATTTCTTAGTGGAAAATCACCAGTATGTAACAAGAGAAGTCCTGCACACAGAGGTTTTCTCCCAGTGAAGGCCTGTCCTCTGTTCCTCCCTCCTCTCACGCACACACAGATATACAAATACTTTGCACAGAGCTGTAACATCTATACTCCCTACGGATGCAGCAGTGTTCAACTGGACTTTTCTGAATGGTCAGTTATTACATGACGCTTGCTTGGTAGTAGAAGACTAATCACGTTTTCATGCTATAAGGTAATGCACTAAAAATTCAAGAAGAAAGTAGGATTTAACAAAGATCGGGCCTGCTGAATTTATTTATACTAGACATTAGAAACCATTGTCCTAAAAAAAAAAAAAAAAAAAGAAACAAAAAACAAAAAGCCTAGTGAGACACAGTTCAATAGCAGAAGCAGAGCTTTACATTTGAAGGCTAGAACTAAAATACAAATGAGTTTACCTCCGATCAAAGTATAATGACATGAAGAAGTAACAAAGCATACACCAGTTTCCAACACACACTGACATTTTTGACACATCATCTCTGTGGGCTGCACGTTTTAGGAAGGGAGACAGCACCACTGCGTCATTATTCCAGAGCCCCACAAAAGCAGACACAGCCGGGCACAACTGCAAGGCAGCTGCTGCAGGGACCACGCAAGACAGCCATTAACCCATTGAACATCAGACTTCGCTGGAGACACATACAAAGCTTCTTCCACCCTGCGCATATGAGCGCACTGGGAGCCATTACAGTCTCGCTGATTTGGGTTTTGTGCCTAATTGCGTAACAAGCCAATCCTCGTACATACTGGAAATTCTTCAGCTTTTTTTTTTTTCCCCCCCCCGTAAATAGCAACCATTAAACACAGTGCACTTGCAAAACTTACTCCATTGAACTGATCACCATCGTCTAGGTAGAAGATTTGTTTGGAAGCAGTGAACAGCAGTTGCTTTAGTAAGAAGACAGGATCTAGAAAGCCTGGCTGAATTTACCTACTTTGCCAGCCAGACAGAAACCTGTGAGTAAGGTTCCTCCTCATGTCTAGATAACGCCATGCTAGACTACTGCCCAGCCTAACTACAGAGAAGTCCATCTGCCTGGAGAGATAGGGTAGAAGCAGAGGAAAATAAGCATGAAAAACAAAATTAACTTAAATAACTGATTTACAACTAGAGTAGAGAAGCACTCCTGAAAGAGATTGCTAATGAGCATTTATAGTTGAAGAGAACAGCAAATGTTTGAACACATGGTATCCTAAGCTCCTGCCATGTCCCAGCTACAGTTAGCAATAGTTCAGGACTGACAAGACCTCCAGCTGTGGCCATGCAGCCCTGCAAGGATTCAGTCGCATCTTTGAACCACAGCAGAGAGGGTAGCGAAAGAACAGATCAAATTAAAAGCAAAAGGAAATATTTGTAGTTTCTCCCACCTGCTTTTCTGGCAGGTAGCAATCACCAGTCCACTTAGGCCAAATCATTAGTGCTAAATTCAGTGACAGCTGGTAGAAGAGTAAGCTTGGAGCTAACTAGGGAGCACATTCTACAAATAGAGCAGTATGTTTCCATCTTGTTCATTACCAGCAATGGGCACGTGGACTGCCAGATGCCAGCAATAACAGACAGATGTTGAAAATGAAATTTATTCTCCCTTTATTCCCTAAAGAATCTGAAAAAATCAGCTGTATTCATGAACACAAGTGACAAACACGTTCCCTTTTTTACCAGGCTCCGAAGGATTTAGTATGGTAGATGACAGAATCTGTTATAACATATATTGTCAAAGAATTAATAAAAACAAAGAAAAAATAGAGCTGCACACTAGACAGCAAGCCCCTTAAGACATACACAGCATGTCACTAGGATATGAAACACTAATAATGCGAAATTTGTATTATCCCTGCAGAAAGCAGTTTAACACAGCAATTGCTCCAGACCTGGCCTTTGACTGGCTTTTGCAACACTACTGTGCCTTATCAGTGGATCTATCATGCTCGAATCCTCCGTCGTGGGACTGCTCTGGCCCTCTAATTAAAGTATCTCTCTTTATCCTTCACTTGTCTGCTGCAGAACAAGCATACCCCTATGGGAAAGCAGTTTAGGAAGTGCTGTTTATACAGCAGGAAAGCTACAACATGGTTCCTGTTGTCACCACTCTGTTTCTTTCCACTTCCACTCTGCTCCATAGTTTGCCACTTGCTTTCTGCTTTCCTGGTTTCTTCACATTACAGGTCCTTAATCTCAGCTGCCAGCACTCCAACCTACCTACAGTCCATCTGTTGGGAAGCAAGTCCTACATCACTATGTCCAACACATCAGTACTTTAGTCAAAGTAACATTTTTTTCCATCTAAGAATTACCACACAATATAATTCTTTAAAATTACCTTCATTTGTTTAACTAAATAGCTATTGACCTGCTCCCAAATAAGGTCTTAGCTAAATTGCCTGCTGGGGTGGAATTTTAGCAAGTTCTCTGGATCGCTAGAAATGAGATATTTCTCTCTCTTTGGATAAGAAGCAGTGACAGAGTAGCGAGATTTTAGTTTGCAGTATCAACGACTATAACAATACACTGTCTCTTGGGCACTTAAGCAGGTTGCTTAGCTGTTTGAGAGCTGTGTTGCCTCATCATTAAGCCAGCCTGGACACACACTACAATCAAGCCACTAATTCCTGGGCCCCTAATTCTGGAATTTGTCTCTATGTATGTACTAATGCTCAAGAATGGTAACTTACTTGTCATACTTGATGTCAATAGTGTTTCATGTCTAAGGTAAAACTAAAAAGGTATATTTCTATAGAAAAGTCTGAACAATCCCCAACAACTCCCCTTTGGCACTTATATGAATGGAAAATGGAAAGCAAGAGATGAGGGGAATCTCAATCTTTTCTTTTTCCCCCCTATATTTTAAACTTCGAAACACTGTATCCCTAGTAGCGAAACATATTCAGGATGTCGGAGGGCATAAAATTAAGTTAAAAATAAAAGATTAGGAATCACATTTTGATGAAGGAACAGATAGCACAATAACAAGAAATATCAACAAATTATAAATCAAAAACTGAATTTAAATGAGTTAATATACTTATATTATAAGAGGAAAAAAAGGCCACCAAGTCAAATAACATACGCTATTATGGGCAATGATAGTGAGAGAAAAGAAAGAAAATATCTGATTTGCTTGATTAACAACTTAATGTAACAGTCCATTTGTTAATTATGATCTAGAATCACCTGTTAATCCTAACTGAATAGATTTAAGACTTAAAAACAGTGGAAGTTTAGACAGATAGACACATTAAGCCTTTCGTCTGCAAAAAAACTAATTTTCTTACATCAAGAGAGTTCATACTTACTGTTTCAGAGTGAAGTGTCAGCTGTAAGGTTATAATGGTTAGCCAAATAATAGTTTCAAATAGTATCCAAGTATATAATGCTAGCAAAGAATGTATAAATGCCCACAAAAGCCAGCACTTTCAAATGGCCTTAGGCTACAAATATTCTCACAATGCAATGCCACATTCCATCTATATCTGATGATAGTAATTCATTTGCTTCTCTACAGATATAATTCTAAATATAATTTACTATCTGCAATGGGAGATAGTAAATAACAGCAGCTTGCCAACAGTCTCCTACAGAGCGTCAAAAAGGAAGGAAATGCTAGAACCATTCTCCCATAGTTTACTGTCCTCCCATCTGAGGAATCAAACTGAATAAACAGAATATATCGTAACAACCTCATACCTGTCCAACAGAACGTTGACAAACATGGAAACTCCAGAGAAATTGTACGAGCCCTAATTTAACTTTTTTTATAAAAATGCACAGAACCTGTCTAAGAATATATTTAAGAGCATAGGAATTGCTCTTCTCTTGGATCGCTCTTGCATCTCTTGCCTTTGAGAATTCAGAACTTTGTCCGACGTCTCACCTGTATTCCAAGCCTTTAGTCCAAAGCTAAACCACAGTTTAATGTTTTTGTGTCTGAAGTTGAGAAGATGGGAATCCGTTTTTAGCTATTACTATTTTAGAGCTGCTCCTCAACTCTACATATTAAGAGCTGGAGATCAGTTGGGAATCCACCAGAGGGTTTCCTCTAAGATGATTTAAGAAAGTAGCAAATAAACACAGTGTAACTGGATACAATAATATTACACTGAGTCTGCAGACAGCCTGAAACAATAGCTCTGAGAAAAACAGATTTATTCAAGATAAGTTTTACTATAGAGTCAGGCAACGTTAAATTAAAAGATTAAGTTTTATACAACTATCTAAAGCACCAAGGGAAGACAAATTTTGAAGTCATAGAAACTATAGTAACTTTTAAGCTGCTACACAGATGCCAAGCTGCAAGTTGCTCTTCTAACATGGACAAATTATTGCAGTAAAGAATGTAACATGCCGAGCTGTAGAATCAGCTTGTTCTGAGCAGACAGTCAGACTCCATTCCGGGGAAAAAAGAGTCAAGTGCATCATGCTTCAAACAGGGTTTAGATCATGCCCCCCAATATTTTTTCCCCAATTTATTTGATTTAGGATTATTATAATCCTGTTTATTTCTGTTCTGTGATATGGAATCCAGCTGAGTAGCTATGTCTCAAGGACACTTGAGAATGAAAGTAAAAGCTTTTCAAACTGATTTTTATGTGTATATCGGCTATTACACCATGACCAAGGTCTATAAATCTCTTATTTGAAAGAATAACAGCTCTTATTTATGATAGCTTGATCATGCAAGATAAGGCAAGTGGGAATAATAAATCACTTTTATGGATTATTTGTGCACATCCAAGGAATGGGATAAAGTGCATTTCAGATTTGCTGATCAATCTGATTTGTATGTAACTAAGGGTATTTCCATCTGTTAATGGATTGTCACATAGAAATGGAAGAAACATTTTCAGTTATTTCAAACAATCAGTCATCTGTTTCAAGAGGAAACTCACTGGCAGTGTAGCACTGGGAGGTACTGGCACATAAATCATTTTATCACTGGTCCTAACAAACAGTGTTGCACTAACTTAATCAAAAGACTGCAGGAAAATAACACAGCAATTTACTAAATAGAAGCAGATATACCCAGAAAAATCGCCCATACTTGTGCACCCAACAGCTGTTCTTTGATACTCTTAGGAATTTAAGCCTTAAACTAACAACGACTCTGTAATTCAGCTAGATTATCTGAGACACCCAGGAGATATCTGTGACTTGCTGTGAAAATAACTCCGCACTGAGTTGACCAGCTTTGAAAATTATGTCAAAATAATCTGGAGTTTTTCCCCTAAAGTTCCAAACATAACTACTTACACACTTTTCATTCTGCTGTGATTGACAGATTAGGCAAATCCCAGAAAAGGAGGAGATAAAAAAAATTCCTACTACTTCCTAAGCTCTATTCCCCTTATTCTTACAGCTACAGGATAAGCTCCATCGGCAATAAACTTTTGGAAACTATTAGCTGAAATTCAGAATTTTGATAAAAGGTAGCAGAGCATATGACAGAGCCATTCTAAATGCATTTTGGAAGAAAGTTGGTGTACCCATCCCTCCGCCTCCCAAACTGGTCTGCCAACCATGAGTGCCAGCTTTAAGAGATTTCTTTCTCTATTATATTTGGCTCTCCGTTCTTGCTGCCTCTCTTCCTACTTTTTCCTTTTTTGTTCACCTAGCTCATTAAGATAAAGAAATATGGGGTTTTAGTTAGCCTGTGCTTGTGCATGAGCAACCAGAACTAAACTCTGGTCCCCATTCAAAAACCACCACAAAGTATTGTTCAGGAAAAAAATCGATCAGGTTTAAGGTCTCAGTTACGTGCTCTCAAAAACTGCTAATGTGGTTTAATGATTTTGCTTTCTTAAAATTCATCTCTATCAGTCAAAGGGTCTAGCAACATTTTGTTATTAGTTTTTGGAATACTCTGTGTCAGAGGAACACTTCTCCCATTTTACAAACAGAAATCAAGGCACAAACAAACTTCCCATGCAAGCAGTTGAATGGCCAAGTTCACTACCTCCATTCATATGCCATTTACTCCTGAACGGCAATTCACAACTTTATCTACAGGTGGAGTAGAATCTTATCTCAAGCACAGCTGGTTTGGTAATAAGATGCTATGACCTTAGGTGGTTATATTTCTATTACATTTCAGACCTGGAAAAAATACGACCTTATTATAAGTCGCATCCACACGGAACACTAATGCTGTTCTCTGTCTTGGAGACTTGAAATTATATAGGCAACAGAGCACAAGTGGAAGGGCATTCCACGGGGTAGAAAAAGAGAAAAGTTTATTTGCATCTCCCCTAGGCAATCAAACCCACGTTCTATGGTCGAAGAAGCTTAAGGTGTATACAGATAGTCACCCAGAAAAATGAGGCAAACTAAACTAGATCACGTCTGTTCCTTACTCTGATCAGGATCTTCCAGACCCTTCAGACTACTCAGGTCAAAATTCTACCTATCAAACCAATGAAAAAGTAGGTGAGGGGAGAACAAAAACAAAACAGGAACCTAGATCTTTGATGCTTAAAAAGAACAGCAAGTTCAGTAACTTCTAACCAATGAAAACCAATTTCCTTATTAAACTACAATGAGCGTTTAAACGCCTAGTCTCTTGAATCATTAAAATCCAAAGTAAGTGTGATAGAGCATTGGTAAAAGTCATTAGATGGTCATAGGGAAAAGCTTGCAACCCCTTGAATAACAATTAATTCAAATCAATACAGAAATTAGAAGGAAAGATTAGAGACTGGTGAAATTTACCCAGTGAGAACTAATTTATATTTTTAGCAGAATGGATCCTGATAATCAGTAAAATTTCAATTAAGATTCAAGCTGAAGTGCTCCATATTCTTCTTAAAACAGTGCTGACATACGAACAATCTTCAGTGAGAAGCATAGTCATTTACTGCGATTTGTAATAAACATCTGCAATAATCTTCTGGAACTTTGACAGCTCATGAAGCCTGTGAACTTTAAAGGTAACCACAACTATGAGGAACTCCATTTGTGTACTCTAGCAGAAGTACACAAACAGACAAAGTTAGATTTTCTAAGAGGCCTGAGCTGATATTTCTAAAATGTGCAATAAGATTTAAGCTGCAATATTTAAGACTGACAGAAAAGTCAGTCATGGTACATTGGAAAGGATCTATTTGTTTTCAGCATGATCACTGAAATGACTTCCTGGTGCTTTATTAACACTGCAGTGGCCAACCCCCAGCATAGAAACAAGTGCACATGAGAGTCACCATCTTGTTGTGCAAGAGCTGAAAGTTTTGGTTCCAGCTCACCATATATGCAGGCACTGAACAATGATTCATTCAATTCAAACAGAAACAGTACACTGTAAAATTCAATGCAAGAATTCAAAGCTATTTTCTCTCTGGATGTCTACCAACAAATTCTTTTTAAGTATCAAGGCTGACAGACAAAGCTTTGTAACATTCCAGATAATTATCTGAACTTTCCCCTTAACACATCAAATAAATAATGACTCCCTACTCATGTTGCAGTCATCCTCTTCTGCTTGTTTTTTCTCCATTGCACAACATAGAATGTTCTGATGCTTTTCTTTACTGCCTCTGTGTGAAAAAGGGCAATAAAAAGTGGGATATACACATGCACACAAGCAGTTGACAACCTGCCATGACTGTAAATTATTTGAGGAAAGAGCTGTTTCGTACAAGGTCTCCTAAAAGCATTTGACATATTGTTGGTATTCTGAAAACCAGCAAGCAATGATTGTGAGCAATGATAATAACGCATTTTCCTTATAATATTTTTTTCAGGGAATGGCATTATTTACTCAATAGAGTTCTTGCCTTTCCATCCATCTCATTCGCCTAAAGCATCACAACAGTGATTTAGCAGACATCACAGTATTATTTCTGGTACGATAGCAGGTCACTCTTGAAGGTGCTCCTTTCTCACCCCTGTATGCCTCTGCAAAGAAAAGGAAAACTCTGAGGAAACTCTGACCTTCATTGCTAAACGTCTGAACAGCCTTAAGAAGTCTGCTATTCGGGAAACAAGGAAAACTGGAACTTCTAGCCAGAAAACTGATTGCAGACTCCTTCTCCTAATCTTGCAGATTTCATTAAGGAGAATAGGGTACTTGAAAGTGATGAGCTCATACATCAGCAGTCTGTGATGTTAAGCAGAAAGACAGTCTGTTCAGGTCAGGCTCTTCAAATGACTTCATGGCACTTGAGAAGCCATCTGCTTCCAACAAGTATATTTGTGCAAACACTGATGTTAAGATAAGCTGGTCAGCTTGTTCTTATTGCCAGGATTTGATAAGTGATGGAGCACAGAAAAGACACATCCGAGAGAACAGCTCTCTTTCTCCTCCCCAGCCCAAGTAACAGAGTCAGACAGGATGAGGCTGACAGACAGCTGAACTCATTTGGAGGCAAAAAAGTGTTCCAGGCAAGTCTAATAAGTAATACATTCAGCTCATTAGCCTAACAAGCCACTGCAACACACACACCTTCAGACTGGTCAGTTCTCACTATTTGGCTCAGATATCACAAAGCCTCACTGCAGACCTCCACCTCACAAGTACCACATGCAGAGCCACTGCCTTTCCTCTGCTCAACGATGCAGTCACGTCCCTCATGACGTCTTACTCCAACCAAAGGAGGATCCCACAAGGAAGCACATACATACCTCACAAGCCACCTACCACACCCAGCCCTTCCCCATCACAGAGGTCCATGCCAGTTAGGTGCTCCTGCACTGATATCTCGCTATTTCCTGATCAGCGGCAGTCTGTGGTCCAGCAGATGCCAGTTTGAAAAGTCACATCGTTCAAACCACAGCAATGAAAGGATTCTTCAGGTTGGTCCTGGGTGAAAAGAAAACACATGCTATCGCCTGGCCAGCAAGAAGACCTACGTCCCAGTACCCAGCAAATTATTTAGCTCCATGAGTGAAATCCTTTAGGGTGTGGGAATGAGCAGAGTGGCACTGTGAAGCCTAACAGCATCAATGTGCACCCAGCTGAGTTTTTTGAAGCAATGTATTGTGCCCCCTTTGGAGATAATTAAGCATAATGAAAGAGTCTGCTGTTTCACAGGAAAAATAGAGGAAGATATTGTCAGAAGTATTGATCAAATCTTTCAGCATAGTTCACTTTCAAGACCAAGTTTTTGCTAGTCACAACACCTGTCCTGCTCACTGCTGGTTTTTGAAGCAAATGTTTGTTCCCGTCACCCCAAACCACTTGCCTGATAGATTGCTCAGCAAGAGTGGAGAGGAGGGAGGGGAAATAAACTAGCTGTTACAAGAAACACAGTTGCATTGTGGAGAATATTTACCAGAGGTAAATAAAAGGTACAATATTGTAGGCATGCAAGAGAGGGGAAAGGAATGAAACCACACGGCCTGCAGAAGTTTGGTCAGGAAGTAAAGGTAGACAAGAGTCTTATTGCTAATAGATGTGTTTTGGCTAGACAAGAGAAGACATAGCATGTTAGCCTGGGGCCTGGATTTGCATGAATGCTTGTCTGGCTTCTAACATGCATTTGTACATCCAGCAGATCTCTCCAGTGAACAGCATTGGAAATTAGTCGACGAACAATTACAGAGCTTTTTGGATGACAAGGTCACTGCAGAAAAACTCCAGACAGAACTCCATTGACTCCTTTTTCATAATCCACTAAAATACAATGCCAGCCTATATAAGACAGGTCATAACCCAAAACACCCAGGTTTCCAAGTATGGGGAGGGGCTGAATTGTAGAATGTAGCACAGTGAAACTTTAAACATCATCTCTGTGACATGGAAATAAACCTAATTCTATGAGTCTAACAACGCCTATTACATCTGCATAATAACATTTGACGAGAGAATAACAAGATGTTTTCTCTTGCCTGTTAAGCCTATCTCTAATTAACGACCTCTTAAAGGACTTCAACTTCTCTCCTCCCTCTTGAAACTTTCATTAAACTGAGCAGACTGGTTTCTTGTATTGTAACTCATGAGAGCTGGGCTACCTTTAAAAATGGAAGAACATTGTCAGTGCATTAAGCCTCAAGCTAAATTTGCTTCTCAGTCAGCAATTTGAGAACATAATATTCCCTTCCTAACAAATTTTCAGGAAAGGAATGAAAAGCTGCACATGTTCTTTGGTGTTAGTAACCCAGGAATGAGGATAGGGCATGAGAAGACCAGCGTGGCAGTTGTGTAATCACTAAGTACACCTATTATATAAAGTAGTGTTAACGATCCAAACATTTAATGAGTACTGAATAGCATATCACAAGCCTATTTGATTTGTATTCCTATATTAAAGTATCTTTTAATATAAGTTACTACAGGAAAGTAGTAAGCTAAAAAGTCCTGTTAGTCAGTGTAAAAATACCAGGCAGAAATATAAAAGCTACAAGAACAAAAACTGCAAGCAGTGGTTATATGTACCAAAGACCAAAGATCAGAATAGAAATTCAATAGACCTGAAATTATTTTGTATTTCTTTGCAATGCTTTTATTAGTCTCAGCTGAAACCTCAAGAGATTCGTTCAACATGGCAGAGATCATAGCAGAAACGGATGTTAAAAGATTTTAAGAGAAGACACATGAAATGTTGCCTGAACATGAAATGCTAGAAAACGCACTCCTTGCTGATATTGTGTTTTATGCAGGACTGGAACACTAAGGAACAGTCCTAATGCAAGATTTGAAATCTGAATGAGAACTTACCTGTTCAAGCCTCTCTCAAATTTAAAATGGAAGATTTGTTAATAGCTTTGCGTCTGGATTCCTTTCTTTGCTAAGTTAGAACCAGACAGGCTTATGAAAGCTGAGTAAAGCAGAAGACAGCTTAAACAGTCTCAAAGCATCAGCTATGTCAACTGCAGTAGAAGACCTGCATTGAAATAAGGGAGAGAAGCCAGAGCAGATGTGAGCCTGCCATCATAAATATGCTAGGAGTAGCAGTTAATTAGAAGATAAGGAAAATGCATTAGTACAAAAAAAAAATAATGAGCTCACAAAATTAACTACATTTGACAAAGAAGAATACTGGGGAGAATACCAAAGGGGCAGTTGCAATTTCCAGTCTTAAGCATATCTAAGTTCAAGATTTTAATAGAATTTTTGAAGTTTCTTTACTTAAGATTAAAAACAAAAGGCTTCTAAGAAGTTCAAGCTATTTTGCTATTTTTTACATGTACACTTAGTAAAGCATGAGCAGAATGAACCTAATAGTGAAACTATAACTCTGGCTGCCCCTATTCAAATGAATGCCTGTTTTCTGATATAGGGCATTCTCACCTTGAGTTCTTTCCCTGCCTTGTGATAAAGAAGAAATGCTATTGCCTCAATGTTTACTACAGAAGCATTACCTTGTGTAGGTGCTTTGTGAAAACGTGAAGCTCAATGCAGGACATATAGATAGTAATTCAGTTGTTGCTACCTGAGCTATTCCCATCCTGCTCTGTAATCATATAAGATGTGGGCTCGTTTGTTTGTTGATGGCCATTAGCACATAATCAGGACATACATAAAGATTGAACCACATACCCCAGGCTGAAAATTTGTGCTCACATTAGGTTAACTTTTGAGGCCCACAAAACTGTAAGAATCTTACAGCAAGTTTTCTGAAAGTACACAGGAAAAGACTCCTCCCATGGCATGTGAAAACTAAAGCAGACAAGTATTTACATGATTTGAGTCATTCCTAATTTTCTTCCCTATAAGTCACTTATCTCTGTATTTTGTATCATTTTCTCGTCACCCGCCTCTGTGAAAGATCAATTCAACCAAAAGCAGGAGCAGAGAAGGTGTAGCGGGAACTGAAGATGCCTGGGGAGGCCACTAGAGCTTGACTTGTTTAGTATAGAAAACATTAAGTTTACTAGTAACTATGATCCGTCTCCACAAATACCCTCAGACATTAATAAGCCACTTCCTTCCAGTTAGACAGAAGGAATATTTGAAAATGTAGAGGGCAAAATACGCATGGCAGAGGGGTTTGGTGTGGGATGGTCTTGAATACATTCAGATTAGGTAAAAGACAACAGCTTTGAAACAGCAAAGTGTCTCCAGGTGTTCTCTCTCTCTCTCTCTCTCTCCTGGTCACCATTCCAGTAGCGAGGAGGGTGCAGGCAGAACACCCACTTTGGTTTCAGTGCAAGACTTATTATGTCTGACAAGACTGAATTCAGTAGCACGGTAATGGAAATAAGCACACATGGAGATACACTCTGACACATCGAAATACCCATAGTCTTGCTTTTCTCCATCTGGGTCTACCACAGGCATTTAAAAGAAGTTGCACTTTCACAACATGATCACTTCATGATCATACAAAGTTAATGTACCTGTATCTAAAATTCATTAACTATTTAAACAAAGGAGGAAATTGTCGATTTTGTTCCTAAAATTACACAAATTAATAAAAATTATTGAAATGGTAGTAGTTACAGGCAACACAGTGACACCATAATTGCAGTATACAGCATAGGGTAATCATATAGGTATAAAGTGTGTGTGTAATATTCATATACACACACACACTACAAGCTTTGCATTCCAAAGCATAGCTAAATAATAAAAATATACATGATTAAAACCAATAAAATTAATGTAGTTGCTGGTAAACATTTGGAATTTATTTTCTTTTCATATTCTTAAATAGTTTTTCTTTTTTTAAAATAAAAAAAAAAGTTTGCTATGGATTAAACTGCTCATCCCCCTCATACAACCTGAAAATTTTATCTCATAGTTTGCATTGGCAAAGCAGAATCTTTAAAACAGTTACTACCTGCATCCAAGTTTGTTTAAAACTGGACTTATTCAACCGTAATGAATTTGTGATGGATCTTACAGTTGTGAAGTAAGAACAAGCAACGGAACTTTTATTCTGTTAATGAATACATTCAATAATATTAATCTGATGTTTTCTACTCACTGTGATAAATATCTACATATTGTAATGAAATGCTGGAACTGAAATATTACATAAGTTTTTAATACAATTTTTGCACTACATTTACCTTGACAGGAAAACAAGTCCATAAATCAAAGAAGCTGTACTTAAGTACTTCCCTGTATTAGGCTGCTCTGTAAGTGCCATTCACAAGTGAAAAAAGACAGACATGATGTAGTATAGTTTATGAGAGAGGAAAAACAGAAGAGAAGGCATCACGAAGTAAAATGCCAGAATGCATCAAATACAAATTCCAGACCTGCTGATTGAGAAACTAAACTCTGCAGAACCACTGAAAGAGGTTTTTCTAGATTTGATGAAATATACACATATAGACCTTTGTAATGGAAAACCAAATAGGAAGCAAGCAGAAAAATGGAATTTACCAACTTGCAACAAATTTGTATCTTTATAAATTTAATGTAACAAGTGAAAGATTTCATTTGCTGAAGATAAAAGTAATAATCCTACTTATCAAGGCTTTAAGGCCTTGATAAGAGGCTCGTTCTTTCTGTCAGCCCTGGAAGAGCTGCAGTGATGTGTAGGATCTGAAGGACACACAGGTATCAGTCTTCCATCTTCTAGAAATGAAGTTAGCAAATTAGAATCATGCTGCATTGGAAATCTACGCTTTAGATCAAATAACACCTCTGCATATAGGGAAAAAGACATCAGTAAAAATGATTGCACTCTTGTGGCATCTTTCCTGCATTTGCAATTCCTAGCTATGATTTGGCATGGAACAGATCTTGCAATATAACAAACAGAAAATGGGTAACTGAACAACAAATTCAAGTTTAAGAAACTGATAGAAGCAACACCGGTACTTCAGGTGCCAATTCATTCACAGAGTGCAACATATTACTCACATAGGCCGATTTTGAGGTGCTTCCTTCATACAAAAAGGGTCTTATTTACAGACCAATAGACCTGGACATCGCAATGCTCAAGGCTCAAAACCCTCCAATAGCGAATGCAACTTTGGGCAAGAAGTACCTCTAGCAGAGCAAGGAAATCCAAGGTTCTGAGCTCTCTGCTTTGTTACAGGACCTCAACCAAGTTAGCTCCTGCCTTCATAGGAGCTGAAGGCAGTGACGTACGGTTCCTTGCATGATAGCACAGCATCAGGTGCGTCAGCAGTTGCATCTATACATGCAATTCATTTCTCTCAGTGACCAAGAACAGTGTTTGATTCTTGTAATCGTAGGTTGCTGCTCAGCAACTAGGATACATCAAATCAAGGATAAACCAAAGAATTAGGGAAGTAAATAATCAGCGGTTAAATAAAACACACTGCTAATTATTACAAACATTATTCATTGTTCTTCTATCTTAAAAAAAGGCGGAAAGAGGGCTGGATCTGATTATAACACAAGACAAGACCGACAGCCAAATATTTACACGTTGCTATGCTTCAAAGCATTTTCTTTTTACTCTTCAATTAAAATCAATGCTGACAACTCCATAATCTTCCATAAGAAGTTTCAGTATAGCCTTCAAGATGAAGATTCTTAGGAGGACTGAAACTTCTGTCTTTGGTTTATGAGATTAATTAGCTATTACATGACAAAAGAGAAAAAAAAAGTTGATAACATTTTCTGGGATCTAGGATTTTCTGGTCATGCTTCCAAGGCCCACCTTTTCACTCATACTTTTTGAAGAAACGCGAGTCATCTGGAAAGTTACTAGCAGCCAACTTTTGCTGGTTAGCAGTCATTTATTACCACGTATAATTGTACTAGCCTGTCAGCACCACTCAGAGCGGGCAAGAAGCAAGGTGAGTGCCTCTCAGGGAGCTACAAGTCTTAAACATAGGAAATTGATCAGTAAGAAAAACTAAAAAGAGACTAAGAAATCCAGATTTGTTTAGAAAGGTAAACAGAGCTAGGCCATTTCAGCACAGGATTCTGAAAAAAGCTTTAAATGTGTCCAAAATTCATGTGGATGACAAAGATTTTGGAAACTATATTTCTCTGGAAACTCCCTGCTTACAAAATACTGGCCATAAGCCATGAAGTTCTTGGTGAACTGCATGTCTTTTGCCTGGATCTTTTGGGGTCAAAGCCCCCAAACTGAAGCCAAATACATGGCTTGGGAACCTGCAAGAAGCAAAAACAGAAGACAGTTTATATCCCTGTAAAGAGATTAGTAAAGCCCTACGTACTTGGCTCTGATCAGAGAGGGGGAATGGAAAGCCATGATATAAATCATGCAGACCAATGACTTTGGTAAAAGAAGGAGAGAGAGAAAAAAAAATGCTTGGATGCTTGCTATGAAGGTGTCACAGCTAGTACACTGTTTGAAGTTATATGTAAAGCAAAAAAATGCTGACCAAAAGCTCAACCGCATACCATAAACAAAGTTACTGCAAACTTGGTCATGCCTGCATTTTTTGGCTACGCAGTCTTCTTCCATCAACATAATGTGAATCTCAATTTCACAGTTTGCTGTCAGAAAGATAACACTGAGAAGCAAATCAGTGCCTCATTATCACACCCACATAATTATTCACCAGCTTTTCAGAAGCACCTGCTTGCCCTCCAGTGCAAGCTACCATCGCCACCAGTCTGCTCAGCACCCTCTGCCCAGAGCACTCCTGAGCTAGAACCGCCCGCTGCTCTTCATACAAGCTCGTCAGACCCTCACCACGATTCAGTCTGTCCCTTCCTGAGAACTGAGTTTAACCTTCTTCTCCTATACCCCTGCCCAATTTCCTCATAAATAATGCTAAAATAAGGGCATAACAGAAAAATCTGATTTTTACCTCTGCACCTCCTGCTTTTTGTCATTACAGCATTAACAATAACATTAAACTGTCAGGAAACTTAAGAGCGCATCATAAAATGCTAGGATCAGACGCTGCCCAGAGTGTCTGGGCAAGATACCAGATACCTGCAAGATACCAGAATAACAGGGGCCAGAAATGGATTAACCAATTGCAAACTAAGACTATGATATTTTCAGCCTGAATTTACTAAGCAAATAAGGAAACAGCTCTCCTGCTCTCAACGCAATCAGTAAATTTTCCTAATTCGGAATCAGCAGCCTTCAAAGTAATTGGCCAGGGTTCCATAAACACAGTAAACACATTCAGATATCCTTACCATGCTTGAAAACATTTCCTCTGTTTCTGTGAGTTTCCTTACGGAGTAAGGCACCGCTCAACATGCACAGAGTGGCAGCCTAAACCCAATATCTGCTTAGAATTTACATCAGGTCTTAAACCCACCAGTGTGTTATTAGCGTAGCTCTCAAGCACTGTTCAGAAAAGTGACTGGTGGAATCAGAACCGTCCGTTACATGGCTAAGTCTCTGGGAGATTTTCATCTCTAGAAAACAGCAGTTTAAACCAGCAGGAGACCAAAGGAGCACGGACAGCGCTACTAGGGGCTTGATATTTCCGTACCTTGGACAAGGAGATCTTAAGTCATTACCTTGGGAATGGAGTCAGCCAATTAAAATGTTCGACCTTCACACATATGCACATACCTAGTAACATCATCATTGCATCTTACAGTCTGTTTTTAATATGGACACTGTAAAATTAAAAGGAGTGGATGGTGACCTGTCACGGCAGGCAGACTTCTATTCTAGCCTAAAGTTTGAGTTAAAAATAAATAAATAAATAAAAGTTTCCACTTCTTGTCTGAGGCCAGTCTTCCTGCTAAATTATTCTTTAGTTTTATCGCTGCCCGTTCAGTCAGTATTTTATGTGCATACGCAGCAAAGGAATGGCTACTCAGCAGATCACTGATGCAGCAAAAGTAAAAATAAATAAATAAAAATAGAATAGGACTTTTGTGAAAGTTTCCTTAAAATGCTACATTCAGCCCTGGATGAACTCTCCATTTGTAGAGAAAACAAATATTCCATGCAAGGAAGGCTGTGAAAGGCTCATTAGCTAAGCAGAGCACAGCTTCAGCACTCACAGGCATGCACTGCTGTATCTCCAGTCACTTTCTAATCACTGAGGCTTCACACATTTGCACATAGGGAGCCAATTTAAATTCTAGTGAGAGTGAGGACAGGAATCAGATATCAAACCTGACTATGAGGCTATCATACTTTGCAGGCAGCACTTACTTTGTCAACAATATAAACACAAGATTAACGAAGACAACTGTTTCAGGTGACTCCAGGTCCTGACCCAATAGACTGCAAGTTGCTTGTGTCTCCGCTTCCTTCACTCACAGATCATTAAATGGGGCAGGGTGGGGGGAGGCTCCGAGGAGAGGCATTTTCTCATCTGAACATTTCAGGAGTTCTTAAGACACTACTGAACTTAATGCATTAGCTCCATCCCCAGCACTAGAAAACCTTTAAATGGAAAGTTCACAAAGCAGTGGAGAGAAAAAAGAAAAAAAGATGTAGTGAACATTGCAGTTCCCTCAAACAGTTCATGCTCTGAAATTATATACGTGATCTGAATTAAGCAAGAACTACCACCCCTGGGAACAATTTCCAACAGAACTAATGAGAGCACATTGAGTTCTTTATGTCCAGAAACTGTCACCGTTTGCAGTAGTATTTAGAGCACGTTCTGATGCTGACTCACAGATGCCAGGCTTATTATATCACCTCTCAGTGGTTCAGTTCAGTCAGCTATAAAGTTCAGCATCTGGTTCCCTTTCTGGGATTTATTTATACAGAACACCTACATATATTTTACACATAGGGAGATGAACTGTAAAGACATAAAGGACTGATGACTAAATGGAGCATTAATGCTGCTACGGAAGAACACATTTAACTATCTATACAGGACCTGGTCCAGGAGGAAAAAAAAAATACAGTAAGGTTGATAGGATTACTCAAGTGTTTCAAGCTGTGATTTTTCCAGATCCAGAATCCTGAAGCGGTTAAATTAACCAGGACAGTCACAGTTAAGACATATTCCTGTTTTCCTAAACCAGCTGGAAGTTCTGAAGGTGGCCTTACAGGTTTCTATCTTGTTGGCAGAATAGTTTTAATGAACAAGCCTTTGAGCTACTCTGGTATGAGCACTGTCTTTAAAAGGTGCTGCGAGTGAGTTGATTGGAAGTGTTAGGCTGTGCTAGCATCTCTAACTCTCATCAGAAAGCTCACAGAGGTTAACAAAAGGACTATTATTAAGCAACAACACTAATAATGCTCAAGTACAAACCCCATTGTATAGGGAGCAACGTTTCCTGTTTCTCAGCACTGTGCTGGAAAAATACAAAATTAGACAGAAAAAATTGATTCCGGTCTATCAGTGAATATATTGATAGACCAGAATCAAACAGACTATACAATATTATACCTTAAAAATAATTCTAAAAAGTATTAAAACTACTTTTTTCTATCCTTCATTTTCCGACACCCACAACTTCTTCTCCCAGACATGTATTTAATATTTGCTTTTGCTAGGAAGCATTAAATTGCAGACAAATGTTTTACGCTATAATAAAGTTTGGAATCCTATCCTCCAGAAATTGCTACAAGTGCCTCTGTTCCTGCAGTCGTCTTCTGCCATTATTTCAAACCAGATATTGCAAATCCCAGCTCTCAGACCAACATACATTTCATTCTCTCTCATGTCAAAGCTACACTCCAGAGAGCAAGTAGGGATATTATGCTTTGCATATTTGTACCTGAGATTATGCTGATTTCAAGTCTGCAGATTGGAATAGGCAAAAAAAAAAAAAACCAAAACAACAACAACAAAAAAGCAACTATAACAACAACCCCACACACCCACAGATACTGTGTGATAGGATGGATATTTCAGATATTTGCCACCAGAGGGAGATGACAAATCCCAAATACAAAAAAGATTGAAAGTAACTAAGACAGCTAATTTTTTTTTTCCTCTAGATGACTGAAAACCAACTACATTTCACAATAGAAACTAAGCGCAACATACATGCTGTATTTGATGAATATTTAAACTTAAGTTCAATCCACATAAGTGGAATTAATAGGAGTCAGTAACCATGAGTGCTGGCAGTGATGGAGGCTGGGATTCACAAGGCTGAAAGGTCTCTTGCAGCCCCAGGTTCTTCAGAAGCTCTGCGCTGAGATCAGAGATACATCGAATACAGGAGACCCGAGGTAGAGAGAAGCAGACACAGTTTCTAAATCAGAAAAGTATTGGTATAACCAAGGATAGACATAAATTAAAAAAGTTTACCTATACGGAACTTGAAAGTTTCTTACCACCTGGCTTGAAACATCAAAGGAGAAATTTTATATATATACATATATATACACAACAATATCTAAGTTTTGCTGCCAAAAAGCAGCCGTTGAGATTCTCTTCACGGGAGAAGATTCAAAGCAAAATCCAGATCAGCTTTTAGAGAATAGTATGCAAATGTTATTTTAGTTGGTTTACATTTAGCACAAGCCTCATATGCAATTCTATCTTCCCTGAGATCTTTGACATTTTTGCTTATGCAAAGATTTCAATTTGAGGAACCTGTTCTGTATATGAGTAAAAAATTATCTTTCAGAAAAGGTCAGCTCATTATAGAGACATGTAGTAGTGGGAGAAATCTGTTCTGATTTTAAGTTCATCTTTCTGTTCCGAGACATTTCTTTAGCTTCTCTTTCCAGATGCAGGATTTCTTCTGAAAACAGTTTTAATCTTTTGTAAGGAGAGATTATATCTGTAAAACGCTGTCTTCTTATACTGTGCTCTTGCCTCTTCTCCAGATAACCAGTGTTCCTAGTTTTTGAAGTTGCATTTGGCAGTTACTCGGCGATGGTAAGACTTGCTGGTGTGCTGCAGAAGCAGGTGCCTGGAAGGGGATCCACTCGGTCCAGTTGCTACTTGCAGTTCTCGCAGGAAATCTGTGCTCGCTCACTGTAAAGTGCAGTGGGGCTCAAGACTGACTACATGAAAACAGCGCTGTGTCATAGAAGCAGAGATTGCACCTGTCAATGGGCTCAACCCACCGAGCCACCCATACTACATGGCCACGGTGCTACAGCAGAAATAGAAAAAACACTGAAGGAGTGATGGAAGTCAAACTAAAAAAAAGGCAGTGGCAGTTTTCCCTCTTTCTTCTAAGCTTCTGAATATCAAGAATATAAGAGAATTTACTGAAGAGGATTAGTAATCACCTTAGAAATAAAATAAAGGAGGCATTTTTAAAACGTTATATTCTATGCAAGCTGGGTTAGCTATGCCAACAAGAACCAGCACCAGAGAACTACTCAGAATTGTACTGAGCAAACTACTCTGCTAGGTTTAAAACGAATTAGGTTGACCCTCCACCAACTAGAGCTTTTCCACTGACCGTAAACTTTTTAAAAAGTAATTAGCCTGTAACACATGAACGTTATACACATTACTGGTATTTGCTGCAGTTCAAGCAGAACCCATTTGAAGACCCCAGGTGCTCCTTAGGCAGAATGAAATACTGGACAATGAGGTGCTTTATGTAGTTTGCCTGTTTCTGTAGTATGCAGCATTGGGCACAGTAAGAAGCAAATTATCAGACTAAAGGGACCATTGGTCTATTCTGGTTTTCAATAGCTATCTTTTTACAAGCAAGGCCAGATTTTAACAAAATCATCCTTTTAATTAGCACAATTAGCTCCACTAAACCTTTTTTTAGTCTAATCAAGTAACAAGACAATGAAGAACATCATAAAGTGGTTTCCTGTGCAACAACAGCAGTGAAAATAGAGAACAATGAAATGGATAGTTCACACCCCATGAAACAACATAACAACCGAGTCTGCTAATTAAAGAGTCTTTCTTCAGGTGCTATCCTTTTCACTTCTGAAATATGTCTTTCCCTTAAGGAGACGCAAGCCAAAACCTCTCCACTTAGATAAGTTAAGAACCAAAATTGCTCAGTCATCAGATCTAGCTTTTGCTTGAGCATTTAGGGGTTAAACCAGGCCATCAGAAACGTGATTCTCTATGTTTTGAGATCTCTGGCCACCATCTAGGCCTCTTACTGCCAAGAGGGCTAGGCTTATTTTGGATTCACCTCAGACGATCCCTTTCTTTCTTTGGGAAGAATCCACACATGCTATGAGCTAGGCTTTATCTCTTAGAGTTGCAAGAAGATCTGCAGTTGTAAGGAGCATTCCTAATGTCCCTGGCTATTCACACCAACACTATCAACAAACTCTAAAAGCCTATGCCATACAGGTTTATACATTTGTGCTCTGGAAATATTTGGGGAAGAAGAAAAAGACAAGTTCTCCAAAGGACCGTTTCAGGCAAGAAGCTAGGATTTCTTTCAGCCCAGACTTTCATCAATCCCTAAGAAAACATTTTCCAGTTTCTGTTTTTTGTTGGCAAAATATTGGATAGGAAAACGAAAGTTGCAGGACTGCTCAGTGTTTGCCTAACTCTTTTTCAGTCAAAACACAGGCAACTTGATTTCAATGGAAATAAAATTCAATCCATCCCTACAAATTTTAGAAAACCCACCCTAACATCACATAACTGCTGCAATTGAGGAAAATAAAGTAGAAAACTATAGAAAAAGAACGCTACATTGATTTCCCTCCCACGGCAGTCTTTGCTTACCTGAAGGGGGTAACTAGATAAGCAGTATTCAAACACCAAGATAGCCCGAAGAGGCTATCAGAGGCTACTGAAATCACACCAAACAAGGGAGGGTTGCTAGATTTATTGGTGCAACAGGCTTCAGCTGGAGGATTAGCTGGGCCAACATCGGCAGTTCATCTCCCTGCCTCTTTTTCACCCTGTCCCACCTGACGTGCATCCCTGCTCCAGGCTGCTTCCCCTAAGGGTGAACCTGCCAACAGAGGCAATGAAGAGCAAAGGTTCACCTCTTGAAACAGGGCTACCTTTCTAGTTAAACATTGTTCACAGCCAGCAGGTAGAAGGTTTATGACAACACGCTCTTATTTACGATGACTATCATTAAAATTGTTAGAAATTAGTGTGTTACCTAAGTGTTAATTAAGAGTTGTTATATAAAATAAAATAGTGGCAACCAGAGTAGGAGATGGTATATGATGAAACTTTTAAATAAATCCATGGTGATTCACTTCAAGGAAAGACTGCAAACTGTTAATGACTTGCAGCTCTCTAGGGTGGATAGGCAAGTAAACTATAAATTTACAAATAACTATATAGGAACTGAGAAGTTAGCTGTTTTTAACTCCATAGCCAAAGAGCTAGTGACAGACATAATCTACTTTTTGATGAATCTGACTTTAAAAACCTGCCTTCTTAGGAACACTGCAAGTCATTTTTTAGAAAATCGAGGTTGCAATTAAAAAAAAAATAGAATAAAGTATCTGTAGCTTGCATTACAGAATATCTTTTCAAGCAACTACAATATTTATGTTAAAAAATGGAGTGTACTTTGACTATTCATTACATCAACTAATTAGCCAACATATTAGGTCCAGTTAACCACCAGTTTTTCATTTTCAACAGATAAGTTTGAATTAATTATCAGGATTCTCACCAAACTAGGTCTGCTCCATCAGCATACTGAAAAGTTCACAGCAGGAGGAACAGGACTATCCCTGGGTTTAACAGGTCTGCAGTAACAGGGGGGCCTCTCCCTTGGCAGCACTGGGTAGCTCTGTAATATAAAGTAGATACCGTTTTATAGTTTCAAAGAACTGTGCAGATTTCTCAGTTGTACTTGTGAACCTCTTCTGTCTTAATCTGTACGAAACAACTTCTCTCTCGTTACAAAACTGGATTTTGAGATCTGTGGAGCAACATAATAATATTTAAACAGAAGATTTCAAATTAAGAGCAAGATAATTATAGGAGATAAAGTAAATACCTATTTACATATTTATTGTTATATGGCTACAAATGCAAGAAAAGATTCCTGCTACTACAGCTGCTTGGATATCGTTTGCTAAAATTCTTTTAACTTTATTGAGAAATGACAAGTTTGTTCAGACAGACACAGTTTGAAAGGTAGGCTCAGTTGTGATTCATTTCCAAGCTCGATGCAACCACTAAAACAAAATGGAAGATGGCATAATAGGATACAAACCTTCTTTAAACAACAAGTTTAAATTTCACTTTTAAATAACATTTTATAACTTAACTTAAAACATACTGACAGCACAGCAGAAGTAGCAGAACAAAACATTTCAGTTAAGCCTATCCATGTTTGCAGGCTTTTTTATTTAGTTTGTGAACATTTTCTGCCCCGGGTCAGGATGAGGAAAATACTTCTCCTTGTGATACTGACCCAGCTAGTCCCAAAGTATTTCTTAGGTGACAAGCACAACTCAGAAGGTCTTTTCTTGCTCAAGGAGACAAAACTGGAAAGAAAAATGTTTTGGCAAGGTGAGTTGCTGAAACACCTTGAGGCAGTGGCAGCTGCTCGACAGGACACAGCCATACTCGCTTCTGCTCCCTGCCAAACATAGAGGAAAAATAAAGTTTGAACGGGACAGAACAGATTAGTAGATGGAAGCTAACAGACCTACTCCGAGCCCACTAAACACTTTTCAACTTTCCTTGGCAGTGCTTTTTAAATTATATATACAAAACTCAGGCAAGAGACAACAACAGAAACGTCATCACATCAGTGTCTAAGAGGGGAAGGCTTTGATTTGGACATTCCCACTACACAAACAGAAACAGATCCGCACTAGGAATACTAAGTAGGCTTGAATAGCTTTATTTTTCAGTTATTAGTCATTTAAATCCCTCGTTAATTTTGGCTATAAAAGTATACTTTTGTAAAGGTATTTGCAAGACAAAACAACCCCTCCCAGTGCTGAACAAAAAAGAGCTTAAAAAAGTTAAATGTAATGATCTGCTCTGTATATTACCAAATCTTAAAAAAAGCCTGTTTTTTCTTCTAGTAGCAACTCTCCAGATTTTTTATTTTAAAGATCAAATTTCAGTGGCAGATCAACAACAATGTAGGATGCAGTTTAAAATGGACATAGTGAACTGCAGTCTCTAAATGGATAATGAAAATTGAGGACCAAAAGATGAGAAAAGGTAAGTTCATCTGAAAAGTCTAAAATCATGTAGTATACAGATTCATATTTCAGATATATATGAAAAACTATATACATGCATTCTGGCAATAAACCTTTTGGTACAAACTTACCGCAAAACTTTAAGTACTGCCTCCAAATTTAGCTCAGTGCAGAGTCTGAGGTGTGCACTCTCCTATCATTGGCTTGCCATAGAGTAATAGAGGAGGAAAAAAACCCACCACGGTGGTGCATGAAAATGCACCCTCTTCTTTGTAGCGCATTCAAAGGTCTAACTCAAGCTGTAACATTTGACACCTATCAGTCAAAGCCAAAACTGGGACACTAATGTATAAAACAACACAATATAAGTCACTTCATACTACAAAATCTTTTCATAGTAACAGGAATTTGATGGCAGACTAAAACTGGGTCTCATGGAGAAGGGCGGTTGCCAAGTCACCCATAAAAGAAAGTGGAAATAGAAGCCAAGGGTCCAAATGTTCTCTTTCTTAAAGAGATTTTAACTGCAGATCAACTTAATGTCAAAAGCAGTTAGTAATTTATAAAATAAGAATTTCGAGAAGAATATATAAAGTTGTACTAAATAAAATGCAGCTTTGACTCTTCCCGCAGTTTAGAAACTCTCTAAAGTGACTTTAAAATTTCCTATTCCATTTATCTTTTGGGATTTTAGTGGTCTTTGATATACACAAGGGAAAGCATATGTTTTAATAACAGTAACTGAGATAACTACAAATACAGCCTCTTGTCAATAAGTCAGTTTAAGTCATTACATAAATATAGTCTAAATGTTGGGTTTCATTTAACCTCCCATTTGTACTGACATTAGCTATCCTACCTCTTTTGAAGTAACTTCCATTTTACACTGAGGTTGCTAAGGACTTTATCGTCCATACAACAGACTTGCCTACGCTGCCAGAATAAATACCATCTTTTCATTTTGAAAGCACAGAAGAGCACAAAGAATAATTTGGTCTGAGAAACAGTTCTCCAAGGCATTCCAAGAATGCCTAGTTCAACATAAAATAATTTGTGCCTGAAGGAGCAGAGGGCAAATGACTTTTCATCAAATATATTTAAAACAATGATTGAAGAAAGTGGAGTGCTATTCCACATTTCCTTTTTTAATGGAAAAAAAAACCCAGCAGTATTGGCCACATGGTAATCAGAATAAAGAGAAGTTATCTACTGACTTCGAGGTTCCCTTCTGTTACCAGCAGATTCTCTCTGAAACATGTCACTGGTGGTAGCAAATGTAGCTCACATCTTTCTAAAAGCAAGAACTATTTCCACTCAACCACCTCCGCTCCACTGCAACATAGTATTAATATAGATCAAATCAAGAATCATATTGTGCTAAAATCTGGACAGAAAGCAGTTTCCAGCATTCAGATACTGCTGCTGTGAGTTTCTCTGTGCAAAGAGCTCATATAGCGTTTATATAAGCTCTTATACATCCTTTTGACATCCTCTGCAATGTTAAAAAAGTTATGCACATTCTATAGAGAGATGAAAGAAACTATGAGGGAGCAACTGACTTATTTAAAACCAGCCTATGGTTTTCCATCCAGATAAGGACAGTTTTTGAAAGAGTCCAGCAGTCCAAGTTCTTGTCTCCTCTTTTAATCATGACCTCATGCAGACTTCTCAAATATAGGAAAAATATCCTTATCAGAAAATAGGTACATTATCAGAGAAAGGGTGAAAAGATGGCTGGGAAGGAATCAGAGCTAGGGAAGATATTGAAAGAGAAAGAGAGTAGGAGATTAGAGGCAAGAATGCTGCCAGAGTAAGTATACATGCATTATATGTGTATATATAATGCGTGTGTGTGTGTGTATACACGTGTGTATAACCGCATGACTGCTGAATCAGTGCAAGAGGAGAAGTGGTGTTTAAAATATAATAAACGTGTATTATATGTGTGAAATTCTACAGTCAGGGCACGTTCTCCCTGAAAGACAACACGGTCTAATGAAGGTATGAAATGTGGAAGACTAGGGTTCCAGCTCTTTGGAGTGCCTCTCAGCACGCGTTTGAAGATGTGCTTCTAAGCACCGCATCACATGAAAGGATATCTCTCAGAAGAGCACAGCTCACAAATTCTGACTTTTCTGTCATGCAACAGCTAAAACACTTGAGGATAAACAATCTGAGAATTTGAAAATGTTAGCCACATAGATTTTAAAACCCACTAAACTTAAGAAAGGGAAACATGATTATTAAATGCCTTGAAAGTGTTAGTCAAAATTCAACTCCCCAAAACCGGAATTTACACGGAGTACCTGAAGTGGTATTTCAGCACTCCCAGGTTACCTCAATCCTTTTCCACTAACCTCCAGAGTTAAGATGGACAAAGTAAAAAAAATAATAATAATTTTTGCTTTGTTACGATAAGATCTCTAATTTAAAATTTCACCTATGAGATCTACGGAAGTTATTTTACAAGATAAAGTTCAACAAATCATTACAATATGTTTGACTCTTTCCCAATACTTTCTTGTTGTCCTTTTTCCATATGCATGCTTAAAATCAAATAAGAAAGAGTCCTACAAAATCAGTTCTTGAGATAAGCATGCATCAATGATTTAATTCAGGTTAGACTCAAAATCATTGTTGCAAGTGTTTGCTTTCTAAGAAGTCCTGCAGATCTTGGTCCTTTCAAGGGTCAAACAGACATGAAAACAGTACTGCTGGTGAACCCTTCTGAGTACACAAGAGGGATGCCAAACAAAGTTTCGTCTGTTACTACTTGCAGCTTAGCTCCTATATTTTCCATTTGACTGACACTCCTGCACGTATGCAGCATGTGCATACAGCAAAACAATCTGCAGTTTGGTTGTGCCTTCATCTATAATGGAAGCAAACTGGGTTTCTCTCACACTACCGAGCAGCTGACAACAAAGCCTTCACAGTCAGAGAGACCTGATTGTTTCTGTAATAAATATATTGATATAAATGCAGGCACTGAAGTTAGAAGAAATCATTCATTCACAAAATAATGCATCAGATGCACACAGCCAACAAATAACCTAAAAAAATATTGAGAGTCTTTCTATATTTTAAGAGCATGTAAGATGAATGTCTCGTGTAGATTATAAACAGGGGCTATTAATCTATTTATCACATATGCAGTGACTACTCAAGAATAAGAGAATGGGAAAAAGGAAAAAAGGACCAAACATAAAGTTAGTGTCATTTAAAGCTCAAGAAATCTTACCTGTTTCATGGAAGGGAGTGAAGAGAAAATGCTGTTCTCTAGAAATCATGCTAAGGTCAAATTATTCCGGCCAAATTCATCCTAAAAGTAACTGTTCACTTCACTGGAACTGCAGCAGAATTGAATTTAGCCTAGAGGGTCCAATGAAGCAAATAAGAATATTTCAAACTGACTTAAGTGGGATTTATGTAAAACCTTCCACTTGCTATATACACAGTGGGAGAACTTCATCTCCATATCAATTACAGGGTGATTGTTGTTTTTTTTTTTTTTTTTTTTTTATGTCAGGTGTTCTACAAGATCTTCCAAAAATCAATTATAGCCACAGTAGAATAAAAGCAAGAAACTCTCATTTGTAACAAGCCTGGGGAAGTTTATCCCTCTGTAACTGCTAGGCCATATCCTGTTGTGATTATATAGCCTTAAGTCTGAAATCATTCCACTGAGCCACTATAAAAATTTGGCTTTAAAGAAATTTAATAGAACACTGCCAGTATAATACATAATCTAAAGGCCCAACCGACAGTGTTTTATAGACAATTGTATCCCCACCACAGAGTTCTACCCAAAGAGCTTAAGAAACCTATAGAAAGGATATTATTCTCTAAAAATTTAGGGAGTATTTTCTATAAAATTAACCTGACTACTCAAAGGAGAATTTATGCCAGTGGCAAAGAGTCAAAACTTGAAACAGGTAGCCAGTATAAAATAAACGCATCACAATTTGCAAGACTGAATGAGTAGACTAGATCATGCCAGACTGGCACTTTGTGTCATGTGGCCACATGGCTTTTGGTGTACTGCCAGTTTGTTTCTGTGTTTTTTCTTAAATAAGTTTTGGTGACCAGATGTTAGCCACTCCCTAGACTCACTGAAAAAGTCCAGCAGATCTTGTTTCTTTGGCTGTAGCCTGGAAGATCGCAACAGGAAATACCCTCTTCTCTTTTGGATAGTCGTTTCTTTTCCCTCGTAATCAGCATGCAAAAAGATAGGAGGATTGGGACATGCATGGAATAGTCTCACTTCACCACACACAAGGTAAGTTCTCAGTAAACTAACCTGCGTTAAACTCCATGCCTCCATGGCTAGACCATCTCTGGAATCAGAGACCCATTAGGTTTGTCTCCAGATACAAAGCAAATGGATGTGAAAGCTAAGCCTTAAACTATTTCTTTCTACTCATCTTATGTGAGGCTCTTAGGTGGGATGCCTGCAATTATTCACATGCAACAAGGAAAGCCTTAACATTTGCACAGAGGTGGCAGAGCATAGCATAGTGCAAAGCATTAGCTTTACCTTCCTTGAGAGGCAGAGAGGCACAACCAGAACTTCCCAATGAAATCACTCAATTTCTGTTCAACACTGTCATCAGCGGTAACCTTTACTGGTGATATTATGTCGATCTGTCTCTTTCCTGCTATATGTTTAGGACAACATTTAGGACTTTCATAACCTTATCTAGCATTATTTTGTAATGGTGACTATCTACATTCACATTTTGAGAACTGGAAAGACAGCAAATGTTATCAGTCATTGAGTAAATTAGAAATAATTGATTCCAATATCCAGGCTTCTGCTTTAGCTTCTAACTAAGAGTCTCATGTCAAGAGGAGAAGTTGAACTAATGAGAACGGCAACAGAATAGTCTCATAAAGACTTCCAAGATCTGTCTTAGGTCAGAACCTGTATCAGGAAGATAAGATAGAACAAAGATTGTGAAACAGCCTGTGAAACAGAATTGTTCCATCGTGAACATTACAATTCTGAAGGGTTTATTGTATTAGAACCATTCAAATACTCTTCCTCTACAGACAAAACAAAAATGCCTCACCGTTAGTAGGAAAGGTCTGGAAAGGAACTCTACTGAAATCTCATTTCTTTGCCTCTTGTATATTAACCCTCTCTGGCTGGAAAATCTAGTAAGCTCTTCCCTTGGTCTGCAACTTTGAAAAGTCCATGAACCTTCTCCCATGAACAAAAACGTAATAGAGATTTGAGACAGTTTGAAAGTGTATTCACTACAGAGGCTATAAAGAAAAAATACAAAAGGAGTCTTGTATTATTTAATTTTCCAGGGATTTAGGGCAGATATGAAATCAAGATAACACATCTAATTTACTTAGGTACCTATGAAATTCTCATTAGGAATTTACCCACACTGTTTTTGCCTTTAGAAACACCTTTAAAACTGTGTTTTGCTGAGATTTAGGAGCCTAAAGGAGTATCTGCGCTTGCTTCATAGCGAGTGTGACCACGCTAGCTTTGGGAGCAGCATAACTTCACTGCTGGGATACACACCTCCCACTCCACTACAAAACCTATTACATTTTCCAAGAGGTACGAATCATTAGCTGGAGCTCTATGGTAATTCACCTACCCCAGATTTGGGCAGTGAACTAGAAGTTTTATATTGAGATTTGTTAGGTTTTTGTTGTAACAATGCAGGTAAAGTCAGTTTGGGGGTGTTTCTACCCCATCTATTTTGGGGTGCAGATACAGGGAGAAATAGGTTCTTTCAAAGAATGATTCGAGGATTCAAGGTGACAAACACTTTGCAACATTTTGCCTTAAATGTTGCAAAACCACAAATACTGTAATACTACCATTATCCATTTAAGGCTTATCGTCAAGGAGTTTCTTGCAGTGAGCTAAACGAAAGGTGAAGGGCCATTTTTGATGAGTGTAACTCAATGATGCTAATGTAAACATGCTAAGGGCACAGCAATTTCAACTGCAAAAACTGGAACTGGTCATAAGAGATCAGGGCATCAAATTCAGAGACACTATAATGCAGGTCAAAAGCAAGTAATTTGTGCTTCTTGGATTCATACTGAAAAGAGCAGAAATGATAAATCTGTGGTCTTCTGAAGCTCCTGTTTATGACAAAGGTTTCCCATGATCTATATCTAATTACCGTATTAAGATAAAAGGAGAAAAATATATCACTGAAGAAAGCATACCAAAAATGAGTCACACACTGCAAGGTTTATTCCAGTAGTGTCTTCAAGGGCAAGACTGAAACAGGAGATTCTTTCAAGCTAAATCATTTATGACAAACAAGTAATCAAAGGAACATATTAACTGTTTATTTGAGGTATCATAATTAACTCTCAGCTAAGATGTGATCAGACCCATACTGAACAGACACCATTTTTTTCAGCATGAAATGAAATTAAGTGACACATAGGGATACGGATTCTACCAGGAGCACTTCCACATGGGGAAAAAGGTGTGAATATCAAAACCCTGGTCAAAAAGGAGGTTGGACAATGGATCCATTTCCCTTTTTTCAAATCAAGTCACCTGCTACTATACTATCAAAAACGAAAAGGTTTCGGCTTAGAAGGGAAATAACGAACATGTAAAGAAGAAGTAAGTTTATCTAGAGAAAATGCCTATATGATCCAGTCTGGAAGCCTAAAGCAATGTATGTAAGTGATCAACAGATCACTTCAGAAGTGATCATAAAAGTTATTCAGTTTCCCCTGATGGTGCTCAGCTATTTTCTCTTTTTCTCAAGCAAAAGGTGCTGATCACCTGCATATCCCATAATTTAAAATTGTTACAGTCTCTGACAGTCAGAACACTTACCTCTCCATCTGGAAATATAGCTTTAAATACCTCTGACAAAAAATTCAGAAAAGGTGAAATTCCTGGTGAAGTATTGATAAGTGCTATATGTGTTCGGTACCTTTCAAAGAAATAATTAGTACGGCCATGTTCAGAGACAGCAGCTGCCACTTCAGGGGACTTGACAGGATGCCGAGACTGTTCCGAGAAAAGTATCGAGGCTGGCTTTCTTGTTCAGCTATCATAATGGAGAAGTATCCTCTTTTCATTGCTTAGTAAATGTCGAGATTTCCGAGATTTTCTTTTCCTGAAGTGTTATTAGACAGTATTTCTCCATTGCAGTTCTTATCAAATATAAGTTACACCAATATAGTCAATTATTTATTTGCATGTGAATATGCTTCTTTTTCACTCTTCATGAACATTTGTATTTTGAACTAAGTACTACTGGCTCATGAGTACTTCCAGAATAAGCAAGTTAGTTATGAAGAAGTAAGTTCACCTATAAGAACTACGGCAGGGTCTTATTCTCTTTCCAGCATTAAACAGAACAATAAGAAGGGACTACAGAAAAAAACCCCACACTCAATGTCTTAAATACTGATCTATGTTATGTACCAGAGGAAGTATCTACAGGCTGTAGTATCTTCCTTTCCCCTTCATGTCGCTTTTACAGCATAAAAGTCTCTTCTGTGCTATGCCCTTGTGCACACACTCAGTTTTTGTTAGAAAAACAACTTCTTCCTAGAATACTGAAACAAAAAGTACTGTTACTCTCATCCCAATATGCCTTTGTCCCATTTCACTTATATTGATATTTTTGTTATTTCTCTAAGGTATATCAGAAAAAAACATTAACTTGACATGCAACTCGTGTAATAACATCTGTGATGCATGAATAAAGGGAGACTTTTAGAATAGACTAAATTATATTTCTGTTTGTCATTAGTTAATTTGAATTTACCAAAAAGTTACTTAGTTACTACAGGCTGTGCTAACAAGCCAAGGCAAAATGCGCTGTGTACCTCACAGCTAATAGTAAGCCATTTTTGTTATTGGAGGTGGTTCAGTATACTTGTAAATGCTTAGAGGACTGGAAGCTCATCTGTAAGTTATGCTTTTCCTAAGCATTCTTCAAGTTACACCTTATATATTTGCATTTTCAAAATCAAGCCTTTAATCTATGAATAGTGCATAAGTTGCCATCTCTCACCTGTAAGATTTTCATCTTGAGCAGTGAGTATGCTAGAGGCAAGCATGTGAGCCAGAGGTAATCGGAAGAATCAGGGATCTTCACTTCTCAGCCTTAAGCAGATTTTCAGGCAAGGATTTTTATTTCTTAATCCATTTATATAATTCCAACTGAATTCAAAAGGGCAGAGTTCATACCAGTAGGCTCAAAGCTACATGCATCCTGAAACCTATACAAATTTATTCTTGGTGATGAAATTTAGATTTATGAATAGAGAAAGGAGGAGAGACGAGAAGTCCCCAAATCAGAACAAATTATTCATAGTTACTCATCTCATAGTTACCATATGGAAAAATCTAAAGAAATCCACTACAAAAAGCATTTTTTGGAGTTAATCAGCCAGACATTATTTAATGACAAAATGCATTAAAACTCGCATTGGAGATATCACATTTCAGCGGTGTTAGTAGCTGTAAGACACAAGATACTTTGCTGGCCTGAAGAGATGGAATACCACTACAAAATTTTCTTTTACTTTCCTCAAATTTTCTTAATACTCTTGAAAATTTACTCAGATATGATTGGAGAAGCATGTGAACTGGGAGGGCCTCCTGCCAAGCAGAGTGTTTTGACCTGTGCTGGGTTTTGCCAGAGTTTGGCTATATTGCCCTGTAGACCCAAGCAGTAGAGGTTTTGCACTTCTTTGGCACAGTCCCCCTAGCACATTGTGCCAAGGGCACTTACAGTGCTGTATCATTAATAACTTTTTTTGTAGCAAGCACTTATGCTTTTTAGCACACCCACCATGTGGACATATGGTCTATTGCATCAGGCTTATTAGGCTCCAATTTTTACCTACCAGGAAAACAGGAAAACACTTTTTACTTGTGAGTCCACAGATCAGAATTTCCCTGTCATTCTTCCACATGCCCACGGAGAAGCTAGTGGCAGGAATAAGTGAACACAGTAAACGCCTGCAGCACCACCAGGCGCAGCTAAGGATCAGCGCAGATCATCCCCTGGGCAAACTGAAGGAAAATGTGGCTCACATCCTGGCATCTGTCCTTGCGAGCCAGGGCACTAATGCCAGCTCTGTTTATCAATAAAAATTAATGTCAGACTTACCTCAGTTCCCTCTACTTCAAAAAGATGCAACCTGGCTTCCTAAAATTGACCTAAGACTTTAGGCGTGGGACCACCGTCACATTATGCTGTTACCAGCATTTTTTCTTCTTATTTATTATTTTTCCCTAGTGTTTTTAAAAGAAATTATATGGGAATTACCCTGATATCCTTGTATCCTCACCCCAGCTTGACTTCTGAAATGCCATGGAATATCAGTGTTTTCCCTTGACATTCCTTTCCCTATCATTTTAATATATATATTTGCTAGACATAGACATAACCTCTGCCTTGTGACAATAGCCCAGCTCTGACAGCACCTTACCTGAACAATGCAAGTGTTTGCAACAAGCAGCTCATATCGTTATGCATGAAAGAGGCTAGCACACTTCAATAGGATCCTTGTGATGAAGGAAGCTACCAGACCTCAATATGATCCTTGTGTCCTTTTAATATGAGCCATATGTAAGAATATAATTCAGTACAGTCAGAATTCCTGGCACAAGGCACTTACATATCCATCTCTTCACTTAATTTCTTTATCTCAACTCCTTTAGGATAATAATTTTTATCTGAAAACACAGTACTTAAACTAGCTCATGACAATAACAGCCATACCATCAGGGAAACAATTTCATTACAGTAGAACTGTCGTAGCCCTACACTTGCCTTATTTCAGCAATGACCTGTTCCAGGTACAAAAATAGTAAGCATGATTTAAGCTTTGGAGATGGAATTCTTTTAAATAGAAAAGTAGATTTGAATTGGACAGTGGACACTTAATAAACAACTTATTAGAACACCTCTTGGAAATCTGAAATAATGCTGAAATTTTAGTTAGAATATACAGACTTATTTTTAAATCACAGAAATGTGACAGCCTTTTTTTTTTTCTTTTTAAATGGTGGAATTGCCCCAGAGAATGTACTTTAGGGAACTGATTTAATAGCACGTCTTCTAAATGAAATCCAAAAAAATAAGTCCTATCTGATCATAAAAACAATTGCAGGTTTCCAGACAATATTCTTGGAAAAGATTCACAATATCAGCTTACTGTACTTCATTTGAACTTTAAAACAAGTACTAGGTTCTTTCTCAGAACTACTTTATGCCACCAGTTCAAACATTTCCATGCCTGGAGAGGAGGTGTTAGTAACCTTTTAATCCTTGTATTAAAAACAAAAATGAAAAAACACAATAGCCTATTTTAAAATTTGGAGTTAAAGAACTGCTTTTGTGGACTGAGTTAAACCCAGATAGTACAGGCTGGATCATGTTCTCAGATGAAAATTTCCTCGAGTAAGGGACATCGTCACTTAATTTGATCTGCAAAAAACCCCTCTATTTTTAGTAGTAGGTTAGATTTACATGAAAAATATTCAACTTTTTGACAAAAGCACCATTTCCTTTTTTTTTTTTAAACAAATCTGTTTACATCAGTTCCAATAAGACATTATTATTAATAATAAGGTGGAATATCGGTCCATATAGAAAGAGACATCCTGCTGTGACACACTATCTTGTTTGCCTTTCATCACTGAGAAAGTTAATCTTAATGCAGTTCCTGCTGGGATAAAGATTTATGGTTTTTCAGATTTTGGAAACAGTTAATTAAGCAGCAGCAATGACTGAGTTTCAGTGAAAGGCAGTCCAAGGCATTTTGTAGAGAAAAATGCGAAATAAAGCTTGATACTTTCTGGTTCCAACTGCAGCAACGAGAGCAGTCTAGAAGGAAAAGATGCCCTTTCTGGACATGAAATGATCCATGTGCTTCATAGTCTCATCCTGTAGGCATTTCACAATTAAATGCCAGGGCAAAGAGGGGTAAGACTGGAACAAAAGAAATTTCTTACCTCCTTGCAGCAAAAGATCCTGTTTGAAGGGGCCCCTTGATCTGCAATTCGGAAGGCCACAAGAGCTAGATTCAAAGGCACAAGCTCTTCCTGCCTTTGCTGACTTCATTAGAGTTTGGGATGAAAGCAGGACTAGAGAGGGCTTTACAACCCGCTCAGAGGAGAGATAAGAAATCGTTTGTTCCCCTGAGGGGATAAGAAGAAACTGTTAGGCTTAGGATATTTTGTGAAAGTTCCTCTTGTTTATAAAAAAAGTGGTGAGTGGTGTCAGAGAGGGAAGACACGAGAAGGTGGGAAGTTTGATATCGTTTAACCTCTTTTCTTGCTTCACTTGGTAGCTAATAGATCAAATCTGCTAAATGGACCAAAGTCCTTGCTTGTGCTTATAAGCAAGCCCTGTCCTGGAAATCCCCTGTTCTCTCAGCCAAGCTCCACAAATCCTCTTCTCTGCTTCTTCTTGACAGGTACGTGGCCCACAGCAAGGAGGTGAAGAGGGACATGATGAACTGAGGGGCCACTTAAACCCACCAGAAGGGCTGGCTGGGCTCTCCCAGATGTCAAACAGAGATCAGTTACTATGTGTGGGTTTCAGCAGGAATGTTGCACTGAAAACAGCTTTTTTTTTTTCCTATTGTTGTTTTTTAATGACTCTGGAGTTTTCATTCCAAAGCTTGTGGGAAGCAAATACCTTGGCCTCCTCATATTAACTTGTTAATGTTTGCTCAGAGCCTTAAGGAACTAACTGTTAACAGCAACACCCAGTTAACACTCTAACACCCAAACAAGGTGGGTGTTTGGGTATTTTAGAGAAAAATAACACCATTGTATAAAAGAAGAAAAAAATAATAATTTTCTTTCCCTTAGTAAGTACTGTTCTAATACCCATAAAAGTATGAATTTATTTAGCAGATACATTTTACTACTGTGATAAGCTTAAGCTTTTTTTTTTTTTTTTTGCTAAATAAGAAAGCAGTTTGTTTGAACTGATAAAAGATAGGCTGAAGAAAGCAAAAGACTTCCTCCCCAAGTCCTAGAGATATCTTATTCTATTATTAGCTTGACAGGGGAAAGGAAAAAATGAGAAAGAATTCTGAAGATTTGGCTCTGGAAACTGGGAAAAGGCTGGGACATGTAGGAAGAACAGCAAAATTTTGAGAACTGGCAGCCCTTCTGAAAGCCTCCTGTCATGTAACACCCCCAGACTAGTGGGTTTCTATAAAAACTCTTAAACTTTCAACATTTTATGTTGAGCCAATAGCTTGTGAAGTTATCTCTACTGTAGACTATTTGGTTTGATTTTCAAAAGCCAGAAAATATTCCTTTTACTTCTCTTTCTCTGTCTTCCCCAAATGCTGCTGTAAAGGGCTCTGATTTGGTTTTGATGCTGGAGTTATTCAAAAAATCCTGTATTTTGGATCCAAATATTTGCCTCCTAAAGAGAGTCAAGATTCTTCACACAGTACATACAGCTCAGGAATGCAATCAGTGTATTTTTCTCATCTGTAACTGTTTCATTGCTCAATTTTTGACTCTACCATTGAATTGGTATGTGGTGGGAATTCTGTTCCACTACAGTCCGCACAGAAAATTCCTCCTTTGTATTTGTTATTTAAAGAGTTCAAAGATTGTCGCTGGAGATGCAAACTCTTAGAACTGAAATTATCAAAGGACTCCCATGCAGGAAGGGAGGGATATCATGCTGCTGGAAAGTAATGTTCTGCTGATGGTGGTTTGGTCTAAGCCTGTCACAGTGGCAGTCAAAGCTGGTCTGTTCCCCCAGGACGCCCGGAGTTCCCTGCTGGTGCTGCCCCTTGTCCCAGGCCTGCTCCCTCCAGATGCTTTGGAACATGCACAAGAAGGATGTTATATAAAAATAAATACGAAATAAGTAAGTTATAGTATAATAAATATCAATACATATATAAAGATGTCCAATTATTCTCCTTTGCTAATAAAACAACAGTTCGTAACTGTAGTCTCCATTAAAGGTCAATAAATGTGTTTCCATAACCTCTGACTGAGTTCTGAAGAGTCATATCTGCATGATTTCAAAAGTGAACATGGCTGCTTGGATCAGTCAACAAAGTTAATCAGACCTATACCTCATATATTGTGCTGTTTGTACTGCGTACAAGGAAGTGAATTCTTTGCAGCAGAGACAGAATATTGTGTAGTTATAGCTCCCATAAAACTTTCTGTAAAAGTCATTTTCTGACTGCAAATGCCACTAAAAGAGGGTATGGTTGTCATACCCAGTGCTCTGTAATAGATGAATGGTTTGAGAATCAATGGAATTCCCTTCCCACAAGGAGAGGACTGGAAAGCAGAACTTTCTATTTGGGTGGCTTTTTCAGCATATTTTGATAGTGCTATGGCGAACACGACCACTCAGAATCAAAGAGGAGCCACAGCTGTCTGCATATACATCAGGAAAGATGCTTTTAATGGTGTTTTAATTTTCTACCAATGCAGAAGCATGGCCAAACCTGTAGATCAAATATAACATTATATTTCTTTCGCACTTCCTTTGTTCTGCTAGAATCAGGTTGCTGAAGCGTTTAACAAACTTAGCAAAACAATGACAAATAATTACTGAGACAATTTATTTGAAAATTTGCTTCATGATATCTTTCTGAAAGCTATGGCATATGAGCAAGATTTCAAGATCATTACTCGTTCCTCAACAACTCATTACTGCTCTCATTTACTGTGGCTGTAATTAATATGCTTATCTTGCCAGCCCAACAGAGTCCCAGATTTTCAAGTAGTATACAGCAGACAAAACCCAACAAATTTGTCCATCATAAAATAAGAATAGCATTTCCAAGATTTATTTCCTGCAGTGTGAAAATATGACAGTTCCTTGTTGTTCCCTAACAGCTTCCACTTTGTGACTTCAAAGTTATCTATGAACACTAATTGATAAAGTTTCTCAGCAACTCTGTGAAGAAAGGAAAAAAATATACTGTGATAGTTCCATCACACAGGAAAACATAGTGATTTTTGCCATAGAATAGAGCAGCAAAGCCACAATTTTTAGAGAAGTAATTGTTATGGTAGCAAATAAAAGTTCACATATGAAGGAAATTATCCATTTAAAAGTACGAATAGGATACAATGATAAATTAGAAAAATACCTATTTTTTAATGTGAGGGTTGGTTTGTTTTTTTGTTTTTGTTTTGTTGTTTTAATTTACATACTATAATCTTATGAGCAGAACCAGAAAATCTTATTTTATTCTCAGTGAAAGAAAGCATCTTAAGCTGAGGAGCAAACATGAAGTTCATCACTTCCGCTAGTGCCTACAAGATACACTTTACAAATTTTTATGCCTGTGTTGACCTATTAATCACTTAGTCTATCAATCATCTACTTCACCCCCAACTCCTTGGTGGAGGGCCATAGTGCAGTATACGCAATACAGTACATCAGGCCTGAAAACAACATAGATACAACACAGCCTCGCATCATTTACACAATATCCAAATTGTTTGCTCTTTAGGAAGGATTTACCATAGTTTTGTTCAAGCTAGGAACCTACCAGAGTTAATCACTTAAGAAATAATTCAGGCTTGAGTAATACCCCATGTGTACATTCACCATTAATCTGTTTATTTATGTGATCAGCCTTGAGCGAGAACAGTTTTAGGACAAAAAGTCTCAGTGGAACAACGGCTAGTTATCTACCAATAATCAAAACTGTGTTTGACATTACACTGCTACAGGACTTCAGCATATGCCTCAGTGCTTTGCTGGAGCAGGGCCTAAATGTGAAAAAACTTAGTTAACCCTCTGAACTATCTTGCCTGAAAGTCATCAGAATGACTGCAGAGCATTTACTTTGCATTCTGGCATGAGTTAAAGGTTGGACTGTGTGATGCTATTTTTAGTCTTACTTTTGACTTTTTCTGGGGTTTTGTAGGGTTGAGTCAGAACTCTGATGCTATTTCAGGATAGATTTTTCTTGTAGCAGAATTCAGCTATGCTCTGTTTTACATAAAGGAAAATATTTAATTCAAAAGTGCCGTGCTTAACTGGTGACTGGTAATCGTATTTAACAAAAGTCAAGTTGCATCAAACACACAAACCATGCATTTATCTTACAGTATTGAGAACAGAAAGCCTTTATGGGCATCATCCCAACTCCAATGCAAATGGCAGAGAGAGGTGTGAGAGCTCTTAACCTGACAAATGCCGCAGAGCATCCATCGACATTTCATCACCCCCAGAATGTATTTTCAGTAACATAAGACAGGCTTCAGGTAAACGCACGTTTAGAAGCAAAACCACAAAGTGAACTCTGCAAGTCCTGATGTATCATTTTTGACATATGGGAGAGAATGTTCTCTCCTTGTGTCCTTCTCTCTCAACATTTTTTTGCCTTTCTCTTTATAGACCAGGGAAAAATATCATGCCAAATCTAAAGTTTTAATCAATGTTTCTGAAACTAAAACCATGGTGCACCTGAACAGGTGCTCATCTGCCTAGTCCTTTAATTAAAGCATTTCCCACAAGGGCTTCTTCTAGATGTGGGAGCAAAATAATAAGTCACATAGATTTAATTTTATGCAAGTTCTTCATTGAATTGCAAATATATACAATCTGGTTTAAATCAGTGAAGGAGAGCTTGAGCAACCAATCAGGCTACACTCTTGCACATTAGTGAATACCCTGTAGAGTAGTCTGATATGCAAGGAAAGAACATCAAAATTATATTGCCTTTATTATTTAGAAATATTAAATGACATAATCTAATGAATATCACTTCAGCTGAACAGCAAATGCCTCAGGAAGCAGAACAGTTATATCACAACAAGCATCTTACCACGGAGTTACATAAGCAAGAACCACAAGACTGTTCCTGTAAGCCTTTAAGCCAGTGAGTCTGTATTTCTCTCTGAAATATTAGCTCTGGCAGAAGGTACAGCAAAAGACCAAAACAGTTCATGCATTAGGTGTTTCTTCCATGTAGTTGGAACTAGACATTGCATTGTATTACTAAAGAACATCCTTTAAAGAAGGAAGAAAACTGTGTGGAAAAAATGATTTCTTAGAAAATCTGTTATTTTTTCTAAATTTTTAAGATATATGTTCAATACTATGGCAAGGATATTATTCCTAATCAACTTTTACACATAATAAAATATTTTTACAGGCTTCCATAACATTTCTATTAACTCCATTGCTTCTGTCAAATTTCTTCAAAGACTTTCAGAACAACAGGTATTCATTATAACTGCTGGTGCAGTGCAGTGTTTAAGGACTCATTCCTGTGGTCACTGAAGTGAATAAGTAAACTCTTATTTATATCATTGGTGTTAGATGAAGACTATTGCGCAAGCCAATCCAGTAGCACTGGGATAAAACATAAAAAAAAAAATTTTGACTGTTCTGTGCCTCAGTTAGTCAAATGGGCATAGTCATACTAAGCACAGGAGGGTAAGTACCCCAGAATTGTTTAATCTGAATGGCACCTTCTCTTTTCCCTGAATGACATATGAAGAATCTCTTAGCTTCTCAACTACTTTTTCTGAAAAGGTTCATAATTACTTCTCGGTCTTGTGGCATGTATTCAGTATTTCTACTTTGAGTTTTTACAGTCATAGAGATTAAATGGTGCAATCTTGTAACTTCCCTTAATAGGTAGAATCATATTCTCAGTGAAAACACAGACACAACAGAGCTCATTCTCTATGAATTTTCAGTATGTTTTTGGGACATTCCTTACTGACTGGAGTACTTCTGAAAAGAAAACATGAAAGGGGCAATAAAACAGCCAAATTACATCACTTGGAAAAAATCGAATATCAAATGAAAGTGTTTTACAGTATTTTTCCCTCTCCTAGGGAAAGTTAGAAAGGTGACCTGGAGTGTTTAAATGCAACAATACATTAAGATGCAAAGTAGCCCTAGCTTTATTTATGCAATGGAGATAAGCTCCTGGAAAGACCTGTGTGGACTCAACTGGTAATAAAATCATCCCAAGTATATATATGTGAGAAAGCGAGTCTCAGATTAGGATTTCCCCGTCCTCCTCCAACTGAGGTCTCTTGTTCTGCGATGCAGTACCTTTCTCTTCTATAAAAAGGGGCTCAATCAAGGAGACTCATCGCAAGGTGCACTTCGTGGAGCCCTGGTCTGTACAATACGGCACAGTTCTTGGGCAAGATAATTCATTCTGCACTGAATACTCTGCCACCATCGCTAGACTCCTAACAGCTAAGGGCTCACATTACATCACACTGTAGTCTGCAGTATAGACCTATTTAGTGCAATGCAAATCTTTCTATCTTCACTGCTTAGTAACAAGAAGATAATCCTTTGAAGCCATGAAGCAACAAGGATTGACTTAATCATAGGCGTAAAACTTTTCAGGGTCAGGTTGCTCACATATATTAGGCTTTTCTCTCAGTGTGAGTGATCTTATTTTAATAAATTCTCTTTACTATTTTTGATTAAAATATATTTCACTTCAAAAGTTACCAAGAAGTTTAGATGCCTCTCTAAACTGAGATACTTTGTGATTCCTCTGCTACTTATATAGATTCCCATGTTTTCCTGCCAATGACACTAGTGTGGGCACAATAGCCTGCATTTGGTAGGGACAGCTCACAGAGGAAAAACAGCCTCAGCAGAATCGAGTAAAGGGGACTGCATTTCTTAATATCATCTTTATTAATTTATTAACAGCATATTTGGAGTCTCAACTCCACTGAGATTCATTAGCTTACAGTGAGACTATGCGAGAAGAGAATTTCTTCTGGTCAGATGGCCTATCAGCTAAATTACTCTGCTGTGTCTGCACTCTCCATTTCTGATGGAGTTTAGTCCTTTCCTAGTGATGCATCTATACTTACCCAGACTTAAGGTCAACACTGCAACAGCATAGAATAAATGGTCTAAGCATGCAATAAAAAAAAAAAGAAGCGCATCTTGGCATGCAGCATCTATACTGTATGTCGAAGCACTAACTGCACTAGTTACCCTGTGTTTGCAGAACCTAGAGTTTAACTGTTTGTGTGCTGTTTGACGGTTTAACTGTATCAAATTGAAATGATCTGAAGAAAAAATATTTATTATGACAAAGCAACTTCTAAGTGCCTTGAGCTACCACAGGCCTTATAAACCATGGGGTCAGCTAACCAGCTGATCCACTCTTGTACCAGTGAGCTAGAAGATGCTCTTATGGTAAAAGTGCATAGATATTCTATTGCCAGTGAGAGATATGAGAACAAAGATCTTGCTCAGACCTTTTCTAAACAGAGAACTAGGTTTACCTATGTATTCCTCGGGACCTATTGGTACTGCTGTGGAGAGATAGTATCATTTAAGTAACCACAGTAATATAACCATGTTGTATGTAAGAGATTAAAGTTTTTCACTAAATCTTCTGTTCTGAAGTTTCTAGAGCAACACTGTTAATTAAGTGACTTGACCCAGTACTACACACTGGTGATATCTGTTCATACTGATAGAACCACTTCTGGAATTTGTATCAGTTTAACCTAGAGAACTGATCTAATTTCTGTAGATCCAGCTAATCCAGAGAAGTCATAATAAATGACAGCAACTCATGAGTAAATAAGGTAACCTAGCTGATTCATAAAGGTCTGAAGTTAAATTTTGTGCTGAGTGATTTTCCAGTTCTCTTTTGAGATAATTTTTCCTAAATTACTTATGCACCAGAAGTCAAACATATATATATATATATATGTAAGCAATGTAAGAGAGCCTCAATGTCTTCTGGAACAAGGACACCATAAATATTAATTCCTTTCTACTATGCAGTTCTAATAATAACTCCTAGAGAACACAGTCTTCAAGGGCAGAGGTTACAGAGATCACCAAAATACAATGTGGAGTCTCTGAAACCTTGGGGCCTAATCTGATATAAATGCAATTGAACTAAGGCAGTTAAATGGGGTCTATCAATTTAATCTAGTTGAGAAGCTGAAATCCTGGACCTGAATCCTGGGTATTCAGATATACTGACTGTATCCAGATTGTTCCTGGTAATACATGAACAATATAAACAATACATCACTAATAAGTTTTCTTGTATGTCACTTTTGGCACCGTATTTCTTGAATAAGATTTTTTTTTCTTGGAAAGTAGGACTATTAATGACATTTAATCCCAAAGGGAAAAAGGTAACTCCTTTTGGACTCCATTGATAATTTTTTTCCCAGTATACAAATATTCATTGGAAATTCAACAGCAGTGCCACTCAGCACTCTTGTAAGTAGTGACAAATAACATCGGTAATGGAAATGGCAAGGAAAATTAGATAGACAATGTAATTACTCATATTGGAATCTGGCCAAGACATTCAAATTAGCAACAGGATGATGAGAAAAATCTCCCAAAAAAATCTGAAGCCAGATAACACCTGGAGTGCTCTTTTTGCTAGAGAGATGCAATATCAAAGACTGGAGGATGGTAGCAGCAGCCAGAAAGTTAAAACAAGACTGTGATTCCAACACCAGGTGGATGCTACTTGTAACACCATGCACAGCAAATCTGCCTGAAGGATGTGGCAAACCACCTGGATGCGTTCCTCAAGAATGAAGGAGAGGAAAATCAACTTCTGGACAAAATGATCAGAATCCAGGTGAATGTGGCTGGTGACCTCTGCTCCTGGGAAATCTAGGTAAAGAAGTAGTCGGCAAAAATTGTCAAAAGCATGATGATTTGAGTAAGGTTTTTTGATGTGTTAGGTTCCACGATGCTTTCCAGGAAAGATGAAATGACCACTAACTTTTCAGGGGTCAGTATTATTGCTATAATCCCAGTAAAAGGATACATCTGTAGTAGCATTGCCTTTCATTGGAGGAGGTAGTCTTGGTCATAAAACAAGCTGTAGCAGTGTTCCCATTAGGAGCAGGAGATTCTACAGTCAGCCTATCTCCCCTTTTTCTCCTGCTCCTTCCAATATAAAATGAAAAATGAAGTTTCCCTCACAGAGGAGTAGAAAAGCTAGCAGCATGATTTGTGGTTGGAGACATGAGATTGAAAGATGGACGCAGAATCCTTTGTCCGTCTCTGCCTCAGATGTTGTCTCGGTTATAGGATAGCTTTAAGAAGCAGATAGGCACCTACTGAATTTTCCAAGGTGACCCTTCCCCCTGCCTGAAGCTCCTGTTTCTGTAGAATGGAGATAACAAGGCTTGTTTGCCTCCTGGAGAAAACAAGAGACAAAAATAACTGGTGTCAGTAACTGAGGTGCGCAGAATGTTATGTTCTCTTTAGATAACTACTGCAGGAATCCAGAAAATGAAGATGGAAAAATAAAATCTAGACTTGGATGTGGATTTAAGGAGAAGAGAGCATGAGGTTCCTAACTGTTACTTATTTTCACTGTCTTAACCTTTCTTTTTAGACCTTTTGGTGCGAAGCAGGGGTGGGGGGAGTGGGGGAAACTATCAAAATGACAAATATAGTAAAAAAAAAAAAAAAAAGAAGAAGAAAAAGGTCAACTTTTAATAAAACTACCTGGCAGATTCCATCATAATTCACTAGGGCTAAGGGAAAGCTCGTTCTGTGAGGGAGAACGGACAGAGCTCTCATTGCTCTCTGAATGTGCCGGCACATCCTCTCATTGGAGCTCATTAGCACGGTTGAAATAGCTGTTTAGCTTTTGGTTACTAAGGTAGCAGGGAATCACAGAAGCTTACAGACCCTGAACTATGTGATACTAGTTGATAGGGACGGATGCTGCTGAAGGAGAGGAAAAGCACAGCCTGTAAGAGAGATCCCAAAATCTGAGTCTCGCCTCTTTGCCAGAGAGTGCTGGGCAACTCTGCAGTGCCATGACAAAGTGAAGGGAGAAAGTAAAGGACACGGACTACCAAAAGACAAATATAATACTGTTACAGGAAGTTACAGGAGTTACAGGAAGAATCACAGTTGTCAGTTCTCAAATAACCTTAACTAGGGTCATATCTGTGAAATTTGGGGGGGACAGAGATCCTGTATTACATTTGTACACACACTTTGTTAAAACTGGTTCCAGCTTATTGCTTGCCTTCAGTTTTCCAGTTTTTTTTTTTTTTCCTCAAATCATATAGCTTTCTCATTTTGAATACTAACTTCTTCTCCAAACTGTAGACAAGTCAACAGCAGAACTAGCAAGCAGCTACAGGTCGTACTCTACTGGTTATCAAAGAAGAAAGAAAAATGAAGAAAAGCTTTGAAGGGACTTTGAATATCAGAAAAAAAATTTTGGCAGAAACCAGATTCAGGGTAGTTCTGAATTACAGGAACACAAATCAGTACCAAAGATGAGAAGGACTGAACAGGCTTAAAAACAGCCTCAAAGATCAGTGCTACTCAGAAGTTACGGACAGTGCTAAACATCCCACCAGAAAGGTATGCAAAGAACAGCTTGAGAAATATGTTTCTGATTTGCAGTCAAAAGGGCAAGAAAACAGAGAAAGCATTATTGAGCCAACCAAAAGAGTCAGTTTGAGTATACCCCAAAGAAATACCCAGTGTATCCCCTACTGGGTTATCTGTACTCTTTATCTATCTCACAAACTGGCTTCAAATTACTGTAGTCCATATGTTTTCTAATACCTAGTCATATACAATGTCATTGCTGTTACGGAGCCAACTGAACCCTTTATATTCCTGACCAAGGGCCAATAGATGCAGCCAGGTTCCCTGTGCAAATGGATTATATCGGGCAAGTGCACCACGAGCTCCAGCAAGGCAGACAGTCTCCACAAACAGGAAAGTGATAGCTGCCTGCCAGGTACCTAATTGTGGAGCTGATTTCTGCTGGGAAGCCAGCTGCCCTCCCAGGCTTCCAGATGGAAGTGAGAATGTAAAAGAAAGTAGACAATGAAGGGTATATGGAAATCAAATTAAATAAACACAGTTTGCACTACAACTGTGATCTGTTTCGACTGGCCTTCCTTTATGCAGAGCACTTCAGGGATTGAATTTTTCCATAACTAGTAAAAAAATAATTTGAAGTATAGAAGGTGGTTCTATCTAGTTTCTTACATTTGGAGTAGCTATCTTCAATCTCGAAGTATACAAGCACATTTAGCAGCTATGAATGAAAAGTTCAGAAGTTACATTTGGATCATTTCAGTCTGAAGTTTTACATGACTCTTGTCTCAAGCCTTTCAGTTTGCAAGCTGAAATAACTGGCTGATCTTTCTTCCTCTTACTGTTCCTGTTCAGGGCAGTAATGACAAGACTTTCTCCTAATCCTAATCAATCACAAAGCAGTCTGCGCAACAAGAGACATCAGCTTTTTAGAGCTCCAGAAAAGAATAGGTGGTTTCTTGCCTATACAACATTTAGATGAAGCCTGAGAAGAGATGAAAACTTATCTGAAGCAGCTTCCTTACAGGGACTATTAACAGTACATCAAGGGTGGAGTTTCAGCTGACTCATTGATGTCAATGGTAAAATATTTATTTCAGTGGAACACATTTAATACTTAATTACATAATCAACAATTCCAACACTGTCAAATGAAGGTATGTAAAATTACCGTGTGTTTCCCTGTTGTTAGTACACAGTTATGACTGTTAAGCCACAGCTGAAAGAGCCTGCAGAAATCCGCTGGATTACGAATCACTGCAACTCCAGTGCTAGCAAATCTACCCCCCAAAAAATTAGACAGCCCTCTCAAAACTCTGCATTTGGCCATTGTCATCAAGATAGTTAAGAACAAAAACTACATACTTCTCTTTAAGGGAAATCAGTGCATAAGTAGGATAAGCTACTTCAGAAGGGAGGGCTAACATGATCTAGACAAATCAGTACAGGAAAAAAACAGAAATGGTAGGACTTCTCACTTCTCTTGTTTCTTGAGCTAGATAAATTTTGCAAAGATGCAAAATATTTTCCCCCAGAACAAACAGCCACACCAACTTTTATTACCGGTAAAGGTATACTTTCAGAAGTATATCTCTATTTTCAAGCTGGTTTTCCTATGTGATAGTCAACTGATTTCAAGTAAGATAATATTCAGGGCACTTTACAAAAACATATCTATAATATTTCACCACTAACTTAGCTAACCATTTCAAGTGATGAAGTTTGGGATGGAACAGTGCAATTACCACAATTTTAAACCTAGCAAGTACAAGATACAAATAACAAATGGATAGAAAAAGGAAAAATAATCAGAAAAGAAAGAAAAGAAGAAAAAGAAAATAATCAGACAACAATTTTTTTTTGAAATTATCCATAGTATAATAGAAAAATTGTAGTGAACCTAGAAAGATCACTTAATTAGTAAAATAACGTTTGTTTAGCTTTACCTATCAGCACTTCAGGAATTTCCTGTACTGATTATGTATTGCTTCTTCATTGAACTCCTTAGATTATATACAGTAGTGAGGCTAGTGGAATTTTCTCTGGCATATCTTTCTAAATAACAAAAGGATATTAAGATAGTAAAGCTGATGAATATAAAGCATCACACTTTCATCTTCCCAATTGCTTTGATACCAAAGATACCTCTGAAACATATATTTTCATAAAATCCAATTTTACATATACGTATATATAAAAGCTGCCTTCCAAAACATAACACACAGAGAGAGAATCAAAACCCATTCTAAATACAAACAAGCTTCTTATACTACTGTCCACAGATTTTCTTCCTGTCATAAACCCAGCCTGCAAGAACTATTTGTCTTTAGCCTAATGGTAGATACTGGTTTCATATTTTGTGGTGACCCAAAAAGAAAACTACCAGTCCAGGAACTAATGAAACTCCACAGAAAATTGCCGTAAACTTTTCAGAGTCATGCATTAAATCTTCTTGGATCTTTTTCTAACACGCACAGCAGCAGGAGTACCAGGTACCTTGTATTGTACCATAGCTAGCTCAAAAATGAACAGTCAATACAAAGTCAGTTTTCTTACTACCTTTCAACAGCTGACTCATGGATCCTTTCCATAGACAGGGATTTCTGTCAGTAAAATGAGCTTTGAATCAGGTTCCCAAATGATGGAAACTAATCTGAATGTGGTTCGCAGTTGGTGTAAATTAGTGGAGCCCAGCTGACCTTATTCTAATTTGATAGCTTCTACCACTATGGATTTGCATTTAGTAATTAAACTCATCAAGTCAAATTCCGTATCCTCTCCAATCACAGAGACCAAGAGGAGTGCATGTTCCTTGACCTTTAGAATGTAATTATCAGTCAGAAAAATACTCAGCTAAAGGAATCTCTCCCTCTTGCCACCTCCTCTCTTTTTTTAAGTCTGCTTTAAAGAACATTTTTCCACTTTGTACCCCAAGATCAATATTTCACTATAACTGTCACTACAACTGAATTTTGTTTGTTGATCTCACAACTAGACAAGTTTACTATAAAAATTAAGCAATTATTTCCTTGTGCTGCATAGTCTTGTATGTAGTTGAATCCTTTACAGTATCAGACCTATAGTGATAAGCCTGTGCTTTGCTCATAAGCAAGGATCTGAACTCACAAGTTTACATGAAGAACCGTACGAAAGCAAGCACATAAGTAAAGCAAGCCTGCAAGCATTTCATAGATCACTTCCTTAAGCAAAGGCAAAATTTACTCACAAAAGTAACATACTCAAAGAAAGGGAATAGCTATATTTTATGGATGCTCACTCAATGATAAAAGATTAAATGGGTAATCTCCCAATGGGTAACTGGTAGGATGACGAATCTCTTCCAGAGCTGTGTATCATTGATGAGTGGATGCCAGGCCCGTGCCTGCAGAGATTCTTAGAGCTTAAAATTCCTACAAACACCTCCTGGAAGGTTTTTAGCACTATTTGTTTATATTGCAGGAATTAACCATTTGTCAACACACAAGCAGACTCTCCACATCAGAGTCTTAGGTTCACATTTCCTTCTCACTCCCTCTATGGTGCTTCAGGTATTTGTGTTTCCTTTTAGCATTATGGGAGTTCCTTTATTTTTCCCCCATCAAACCAGCGTTTATCAGGAAACCATTCTTGGCATCTAACACCTACACAGCATCCTTGCTTTCTGTTTTTATCATATCTATGACCTTAGAATGTCTCCTGCAGCTTTTCCACCTGGCGCTGCTGCAGCTATATGCCAGCTATCTCCAGGTATAACAGATGGCAGAGAGCTGTCCGTATTTTCAGTTCGGAGTCAATCTTTTCAACAGGTTGTGACAGTGTATGCCACCATCCTTCTTATTTATGTTTTTCCTGCTGATAGCTTTTTTTTTTTTTTTAACTACTTTCTGCTTTAAGTGTGGGCAGTTGGAAAGAGGAAGATGTTTGGTAGATTTAATTACAGTCTTGGTGTGGGTAGATGTGAAGTAGCTCATGTTACCAGTATAAGGAAGATCTATTTCTTTGAATATCTTTATAAAAGGACCTTTACAAATGGCTGTTCATCATAATTCCTGGCCTTAAAAGCTCCTGTCACTTCAGAGGGTAGGAGAGAGGGGAGGGGCAGAAATCCAAGTTCTATTTAGCATCTCTATTGCTTTTTAATGATCTCTTCAGCGTCTCAAATGATCATTTAATATCTTCTGTCATCATTTTTCAGAGAGTCCCACACAACTCTGAGCATTACTGTCTGTTTTCATGGTTCAGCTCTCTAGCATTGTAAGGCATCAGCAAGCTTTTCCTCCTGTCTAAACCGGCTGGGATAATAGTCATATCCATCATAACTTACATTCAGTGACAACTCATTGTGCTCACCCTAAACATCCTCATGTAGTTCATCATTTGCTTTGCACGTCCATAAAGTCCATTTTCCCTCTATTCAGTGAGAGCCCAACCTGTTCCATCTCTTTTCAATTCGTTTTCTCTTATACTTAGGATATCAAATACTGCATATTCCAGTTCAGTTATAGCCTGTAAAAAGCTATAAAAATATATATATAGAGAGAGAGAGTCTAAAAAATGTGAAGTTCAAACATTCCTCTAAGTTTTCCTTGTTTTTGTGTGTGACAGGAGGCAGTAAAGTCCCAGGTTGCTGGAACTGTTATTTTGACAGGAGCATGTATCGTATTTCCTTTTCCTTGTTAACTTTTTTCTTTCTAAGCAAGTTTTTCATATCTAAAGTCCAGAGAGTAAAAAACATTCCATATGGAGCTATACTCAGATAAAGATAATTTTTTGGCCTAATAGCTTTGATAATATCTTTACCGCTTTATTCAAATTGGCCATGATATGGGCCTCTTCTACATATAGGAATTTCAGTACTGAGCTATGATTTTAATCTAAGGTGAGTGTGTAACATGACTTTCTATGATATTTCTTCTTTTATATGTATTAAAACCTTTTCATCCAGTTTTACAGCTATTCAGGAAGTTAAAACAAACAAAAACGAACCACGACAATTCTGCTCTCCACTTGCTCAAAAAAAATCCAATTTAAGAAATTTTTGAAACTCAGAAAGTGTGAAGTGCTGAAAATGTTTATTTTTCAAAAAACCAAAATAATCCAGTGGAACTTTTTACTCTAGAATGTTAATAGAATAACTGTATTTAAACATCCTAGATCTTCAGTCTGCACTCAGGTAAAGCTGGTTTGCTAAGACAATGTGCAATTAGCCACCCAGGATGCTGGCAATAGGAAACCTAGCAGGAGGTTGAATTGCACACAGTAAATGCTGCCTATCTGTCAAAGGGAAGATTGCTGTTGCAGCTGTTATTCTTAAATAGCCAAAACTGGTCCAAAAATCCAACATCCACCCAGATAGTACTATGTTTTTACTCAGCATTATCTAATCAGTACTGGAAATGCTTTCTTTCTGATATAGGACACATAGCACGGAGAAGATCATAAGAAGGGGCTTTGCATAGGTTTTATATTTCTAGAAAACTTCCACATTTTGGGGGGGGACCAGGAGGAGCACAGCAGAGATGCTTTATTCGCTGAGACTTGAGCAGAACTTGCATTCCAGGAGGACTCTCAGGGTAGACAATGCTACACAGAGAGAGCTTTCTGCCTTTGTGACTAAGTACAAGTCCAGTTTAGGTGAGCAGAGTCCATCTCCCTGCTCCTTGTGTGCAGACTGGTCCTCACACAAATATTCCTAACCTGTACGCATTGACTTTTGCACCATTTTGGAAAATGCCAAAGACAAAAACCTGCTGCCTGAATTTCTCGTGTTCTTTCCCCACTACTCTTTCACTCTCTACATTAGGGAAAAGGAAGGAAGTGTTTGAGGACAACAGAACTTGGACAACGACTGGGGAAGTGTTTGGATGGAAAGCTTGGACTCCAAGGAGGAGTTGCTTCAAGAGAAGATACATTCCTTTTTGGTGACCACAGAGCAAGGGAGAGAACATCAACTAAAACTCTTGAGGCAAAGTGGTGAGGGAACGAAATATTGAATACAACATCAGTCAGGAGGCAGGGAGAGAGGGAAGAATATATATGTGATAGCCAAAGCAGAAAAAAGGGTTGATTAGATGAGAGAAGCAGTACTGAGAGAGGATTCATCAAATACACTTGACTTCTGAGGGGTGGAAAGATCAATATCGGTGGGCAATGGGTATGAGGGGGAAAAGCGTCAAAAGAGAGTACTTCAAGAAATGTGGACTTGGGAGTGTCCACACTACTCTGTACCATCTTCTTTCGTGAGAGAAGAAATTAAGGACAACTACTAAAACACAGCTCCTGGGCCTCTCAGGCTGAATTCCTCAGTCAGACTGCTCCTCACCAGTTTAATACACCAAAACATAGCTAACTGGAAGAGTTTTCTTCCCTTCTCTTGAACAAAATGCCAACAGCAATTTTGGCAAGCTCTAAAAAAGTAGTTTTGGCACACACTAGGTGCAAAACTATGTAGAAAAAAGAAGTATCAAAACTTAAACCTTCGTTAAGATCTAACACCCCTCTCCCCCACTTAGCCTAAATTTATCCAGCTGTTCCTCCCCACCCCAGGCAGCCTTCTCCCTGATCTGTCTCCCTTCCCTCTCGCTACAAACAGGCAGAGGAGTTGGGGGATGCTCGACCTTGCAGCAGAGGACAGCACTGCTAGAGGAACAGTGGAATTAGACGGCAACTGGGCTCTGAGCCATCAATTTTTTACCTGGAATATTTTACTTTCTGAAGCTTTGGATTAAAAAGTAGGGGTAGGGGAAAGGAAGAAGGTTTAAAAGGAAGCCTTTGGGAAGAGATAGTGGAGAGAGCAGGAAAAGCAGCAAGGTCAGCAACATATATAGATTTCCAGGATCCTTTGTGTGTCCTGAATGGGAAGCTTATCAAAAAAAGCATAAAAGCATGTCTGGTCTGACAAGATAGCACAGTGAGTGGTAACGGAAAGAAATCTGTTAACAGAATTTCACATAAGGCTTTTTTTTGTTACATAATAAGCATACCTGGGCATTCAAAAAGTGACACATGGCACACCTCCTGATGAATGATTGGAAGTTTAAGCAGTCGTTCTCTAAGCGTATGAAAAGTGTTTGTTTATAAAAAGTAAAAACTTTCCAAATGGTGAGATACTAACAGGCAATTACTGTGTATCAGAGATATCAATACAGTTTTCAGGAACTTGTAGGGAAAATTTATTTCCTGTTATTAGCTTTCTATCTGTGACTCTGGGGTTTTTAGCCTTTTTATTTTTATTTTTTTAACTTCTGTTTGTGCCTGGGAGACAGCAAAAGCAATTTATGTGCTCCATCTGCTCTGAGTAAATAATGATTAGCATCTTTAGTCCCCTGAAATCAGGCTTTTTTTTTTTTTTTTTTAATCTAGGTTGGTTTATTGTTGTCTTGGGGTTTTGTCAACACGTTTGGCCTCATACAATGGCACTACTGGCATCTTCAGTTAGCACTGGATACAGTGCATGGGGTCTTAAGTGCACAGGCTTGAGAACCCCATTTATGCTGAAAAAGCATCATCTGTTCAGTTTGTACATAAGTTTTGATCTCTAGAGATAGGCAAGGACTAAAAGTGCCAGAAATATTCAGCCTGCCGTAAATAATAGCAGACTACCAGGGACAATTGTGGGCTTGACAATTATAGCAAAAATGCTACAGAATAAAAAAATTCAGAGTATTTTCATTCGAATTTCAAAGTGATGAGATTAGTAACTTGGTGTGAAAGGATATAAGATAAAATCTGAAATAAGCTAGATTTTCCAGTTTCTGCTGTAAAGGAGAGCATGTATCAAAATATACATTCTTTTCAAAAGCTAACGAGGCAAGAACTTCTACAGTTCACGATTTACCCTTTCTTTGTCACATATGAGAAATTAAAACACTTTTTCTTCCACGAGAACATAAGGAATGCCCTACTGAGTCAGACATCAGCTAGTCTAGCCCAGTATTTTGCATTGGACAGCGGCAATACAAGATGCTATTTAACAAAGACAAATAAGGCTGGCCCTTTTCTGCAGTCCACTTCCCTAATCATGCCCTTGCATCTACAGTTCCTGCATTAGGGGTCCTACAGGATACAGCCCTACATATTCCCTTTAGCACGTATTCACTAATTCACTCCTTTTACAAGACGAATTTGTTTAATTCCTTCTATTACCTGCTGCAGTACCTGCTGCAGGGCCTCAGGCTCCTGTGGCAAGAAGTGCTAGAAGTTCACTACCACCTTAATGAAGTACTTCAGTTGTTTTACATCAGCCTCCTACCAGTTCCAGCAATTACCCTTTAGTTCTAGTAACGAGGGATTTAGTGAATAACAGTTTTTCTTTTCACTTTATCTAAATCTTGATTATGCAAACCTCAGTCATGTGCCTTGTTTCAGCCTTTCCTTCTCCAAACTCAAAAGTCTCAGCTTTTTTAGTCTCTCTCTATAAGACAGCAGTCCACGCCCTTATCCATTTTAGTTGCCCTCCTCTGTACCTTTTCTAAAACTACATTCCATACTTCTTGAGATGAAGGAAACAAAACTGCCCACAGAATTCAAGAAGACTACACACCAAGGTTTCATTTAGCTGCAAAATGATGCCCTCTCTTCTGTTGCCAGTTCCCTTCCTGATCACATCCAGGACTTTGATGCAATTTTTAGCTGCCGCAGTACTTTGAGCTGAGTCCTGTCAGTGATGACTCCAAGTTTTCTTCTTGAGTTGTAATTGCCATTCCAAGTTTGGCATCATATAAGCGTGGTTAAGATTATTTTTCCCTAGACACATTAACCTCCATTTGTCCACAACTAACTTCATCTGTCATTTCTTTTGTCTATTCATTCAAGTTCTTCTGGACTTCCTTGCTATTAATATTTGACTACCTGAAAGACCTTAGAACTATTCTTCAAATCCAAGACTTCACTTTGCAATGCCTTCTCCAGATCACTAGTGAAAGCATTTAATAAAACATGTCCCATCACCAATTCCTGGAGGGACCTCTTGTTGACTCTTCTCCATCATGAAAGATGACCATCAAGTCCTATCCATTATTTTCTAACCTTTAATCAACTTTCAGTCCATAAAATAACACTTCCTCTAAGCCCAGAGCATCTTGATTTATTCAAACTTTGGTGTTTAACTTGTCAACGACTTTCTGATAACCCAAGTACGTTTGCCGATGGCATCTTCTTTATCCGTACTGTTTGCTGACACCCTCATCGCACTCCAGCAGGTTAGTGAAACATGATTTCCCTTACAAATTCCTTGTCGACTCTTCCCAACAAATCATATTTGTCCATAAGGTAACAATCAACCTTATATTACAGACTCTATCATCTTACCAGAGCTGGAAATCATTTTTCTGTAATTCCCAGGATCCATCACTGCAATGAAAGAAACAGAATTCTTTCATGCCTATCAGGAGCAAAAGGGATAAAAATAAGACCATTTAGCCTACAGAATCCACATGCAAATTTCTGTTCTCTCACTTCCAGGAATCTTTTAAGGATTTTCAAACACCATTAGATCAAATACAGAATGATAAACAGCTCTGTCAGGAAAGGTTGCCTTTCTTTTGCTTTGGAAAGGGTCTACAGCTTATAATCAGGGCCTCCATGACAGCAGTGTTGTGTGCTAGAAAAAGAAGTTAAAGTAGGCACTCTTTTTCCCTAAGTAAATCTAACGGGAGAGAAGACTCATGCATCCAGATGTTCTGTCTCCTGCCATGAGTTTGATCTAAAAAGGATGTATATGGGCCATGACAGAACCCAAGATTCCTGAGTGTAGAAGCAAGTATGTAGTATAAAAGAATCATACAGCCATGGTCTCCCAAATTTCTGTTCATTTAAGGGATGGTCTTCAGAATTGACATAACTGAAAGATTCAGTGTTTCCTTCCCCTCCCATATACTCTTTCTTTCTTTACACCCAAACACCATCCTGTCTTCTTTCCCCCACCAGGGACACTGGAATTGCAATGGATATCATAAATGTAACGGAATTTGAAGACAAGAGGGCATATGGAGCCCAAAGTGTGACTAATTTGACCTCATTCTTGAGGATAGCTGAGTATACAACACCCTGTACAGATTGGGCCAAGCTTCCCACTTTCAGGGGAGAATTGGTACAATATAGTTCATAGCAGAAATATGATCATGGCTTTATATTGTTACTTATGACATAGGTTATGTGCTGTGCCTGTCTAGCTGAAAGTGTTTCCTCTAATGCCAAATAGGGATTAAAACTGAAATCAACATGAAAGCTCTTGCTGGTTAATTAAGACCTGTGAATTAGTATCTTTTCATCAGCACATTACCAAAGAGCTGATTGTTGCAGAACAGGCATGCAGGCTAGCAGTCTTAGTGTGCAGGTATGTATGTATGTGCGTGCATGTGCATATATACACATCTAAGAGATCAAAAAATGCATCTACAACAATATTAAATCAAAGTATTTTAAATAGTTGGTGGTCTAGCAGGCAAGTGTTGGAGATCAACAGACCGGTATTCTCTGAATGACAAAGCAAGTTGCACATTGGGTCAGATATTCTTTGTGCCTTAGCTCATATGTAAGAGTGGAAAGCTAATGCCTACTTATTTTTCTACAGCACTTTGAGATCTGTGAACGCAGAGAATCAAAATAAAATAAATAAATAAATAAAAAGAATTGTTAGCTTTCAGCTATCCAAGCTTTCAATTTTTTTATATTTTAGATGAAATATATTGTCTTTACTAATGCGTCAAGAGAAGCATTTAAAAAGTCCATTTAGATTTTTCTCTGAACACCTCTGTTCTAGTGCTTTGATGTTTCCACACATAACATCATAACATATATTCATCTGACCCATGAGAGCATCAGTTTACTCTTTTTCAGCTGAGGTCTGAGACTCACATGGGCAGGTGGAAAGGTTACTGTACTACAGGTGTCTATCCCACCTCTCTCTGGGAGGCTGTTATCTCTGAAGAAGAAAAATGGCTTATGTATTCATTCCTGAGCAGCAAATACCTCTTTACAGCCTAGGGTATTAGCAAGTACTGACAATATTTTCAGTTTATGCCAATTTATGCACTAAAAACTCACTAGTACCTAAGAGCAGGCACACTAGATAAAACGGAAGGTCCCCCTAGCCCGGTATGTTGTCTCTAGCAGTGGCCATAAGTGAATGCCTACAGAAAAGTAAGGGCAGGGCAATTATGAGTTTCTCCTTCTATAGCTTCTAGTTCCTTTCAGCACTTCCTCCTGCCCAGTAATCTCGAATGGATCTCTCTTTTTTCAATTTGTCCAGTCCCTAGGTCGGGTGAATGTAAGCTTCATCTTGCACAACATCCTTGGCAAGGAGTTCCACAGGTCTATTATTCACTTTGTGAAGAATGATCTCCTTTTGCTTTGAATTTACCTCCTTTCATTTTATTTGATGCCTTCTTTTTATTCATCTCTGCCCAGTGATTTCTCTCATCATTTCGTAAACCTCTAAGTCCTTTTTTTTTTCCCAGCCTGGAGAGACCTACCTTACTCAGCTCTTCCTCATACAAAAGCCTGACAAGACATATCCCATTCAATAGCAGCCTCCAGCAAGGGCTAGAGGGGTGGCTATGCTAAATATCTGTTTCAGCTACCTGCCATTAAGTCTGTTTGCAAATTGAGAGTTAGAATCTCAGACAACTGGTCAAATGACTGCTCCTAATCTTATTAAAAAAGCAAAAATAAATAGATTAGCTTTTCCTATGCTGATTTAAGTTAAAGAGGGTTTTCTACTCGCAAACTCAGAAATTTCCTTTTTTATTTTTGGTAGATCGGTAGGGAGGAAAAAGGAAAGAAAATCTCAATGAGTTGATTGCATTCAATAACAAAGGAGACATTTTGAGAAATATTTCCCATAGAGTAGGAATACCAATGACCTTAAAAACACAAACTTTTCACTTGTACTGGGAGCTCAGAATACTTTAACAGTTCTATCTATACAGCTTAGAACTATAAACTTCTCACTGCCTATGTCAACCTTATAGCAAGACCCTTAACATTTCATGTTTTTTCCCCCTTAGCTGTTGTATAGAAATATAATTTCAGCTGGGATTCTGACAGCATTTTAAAGACATATTGATCTCTGAACCACTGTTTCAATTAATCTACATACAAACAGCACACTCTCACCCTACTTGTTTTAAACAAGAAAAAGATAATCATGTGCATACTTGTTATTTAAGACTTTGCTCCTTTGCACACTTTTAGCTAAACGTTTTTTTTTTTTAAATACTATGAAGCTGTTCTAGCCAGCTCTCTCCTGCTGAGAGGAAAGCATGCTTCATCCATTACTTTCTCTTCAAGCCTCCTAAGGAGATAATTAGGCATTGCAATTGATTGCAATTTATTAATCAGAGTCTGTTATACTTTTTTTTTTAATCACAACTTTCCAGTAGGAGAAAAAAATATGTAGAATATCCAGCCAGTTTTCCTTAAGTGAAATTCATTCCAAATTATCCTTGATTTCTTTCTATCCATTCTGTCTTGTCCAGGACTTTAATTGGATCATTGAAAAATGTTACGTAGTTATGGCACATAGTAAGTTTCTTTCATAGAGCAAATTAGGCAGGTTATCATGTCATTCAAGCATACCACAGATTTTTTGGCTAACTACTGCCCCAAAACCTCCAATGCCCATCTCTATTGTTTATAACTGAAAAAGTAAACCACCATCATTGGTGCATTACCATTATTTCAGCCATCTACAGCAGGTTTGACTCTGATCTCCCAGTTACTGCTCAGAGAAATACTTTTGCAGAACTAAGCGGCTTTCAGCCATAAAAAATTTTCTCAAGAGAATGCGTATTTGGAAATAAACACATGAAAACATTATTTACCAACATTTTAATTTCATTTATTTTGGTCTAGCTGTGCAGTAGCATTGCTGGAGTATTTTCGTAACATGTCTAAGGGCTACCATGGGGACAAATTACATTGACATATTACCTCTGATATTCCTAACAAAATTATAAAATCAATATTGATTGTGATCTCTTAAACCAGAAACTTCCACAACTAAAGGCACAAGCTCTTAACAGTCTGAGTCGATAAAGCTGCATAGTTGGGACAATAACCTGACGAATCAGGGTCCCTCGCTTTCATACTGCTCGGACTTGCTGCCTGCTACTTTGGAATTGGTACGGAGCTATTACAATAAAATCATAAGAGATTTCCTGTGAGCATTGGAAGCTAACTAGAAACCATTTACTGAAAACAGACTGGTAAGACAAGAAGATTTTAAGTGGGATTTCCAAAGGAGCAATTTCATCATTTCCAACAGTAGTCCCTTGAATTTTTCGTTTTCTGTGGCTTTTTATTGGTTCTAGGAATTTTCAAAAAGTTGGCAACTACATCAACCTCACAGAACTGTGTTAAGTGCTTTGCCATCTCATTTTGATGATCTGCCTCAATATTAATTCCATTTTCAGGTCTGTCAAAGCAAAATGACTAAAAACATTCCTCTCTCTTCCTATAATACCCAGTCTCTTCCCAAAATTAATATACTGCGTAGTGAATCACTCATTGAAACAGATTACAGTTTCCCCCATGTGAATAGGGCGTAGGTATTTAGTATCACTTTAGCACCTCCCAGGTAAGGGCAGATCTTATGGTAATCATGTGCTAGCTTCTTGACCTGACAGATCCTTTTCTTTTTAAAACCATTCCACTGGAGACTTCTAAAAAAATAATAATTCAAAATAGTTGCCCCTCACCCACCCTTATTACTGTTGCAGCTTTACCAGAATGTTTTGAATGGATATTCCGATGAAAATTTTAAACACAGGTGTTGTCTGGACCACGTGTAGGATGGAATTCCTCGCCTAAGGAAGGAGGGAGGTGCAGATGTGCCTGCTCATCTGGGAACAGGCAGCAGGGCACGGCAAATCCACTCAGTGCATGGAGTTGCAATGCAAGTTTTCAGTCCGCCTCATTTTCTCCCCCACTGCCTTCCCCTATGCAAAGTCTTAGGAGAGTTGTTCTAATTCTAGTTTTCCCAAAAGTTCTGAACCACTAGAATATTTCTCCTTGGTTTAACTTGAAAATATATGCACACCTCCTATACATCGCGGCAATCAACTTGCACACAATTGCATAAAGGGAAAATTCCTAAAGTTATTCCAGCAGGGCTGGAAAAGGGTAAGAGCATTTCATTCAGCTGAACAGACAAGAACAGGTACCTGCGTTAATCAGTGTTTTTGACGCAAAACCATCAAAAATCAATTTCACTGGAGACCCACAAAAGACTTGCTCTGAACAAGGATGAGCAGTCCTATGCATACTTGTTACAGGAAATTACATGGTTATGTTTAACATTTCTTCTCAGTTTTGAGGAGGGTTCTCTGTACATCACAATTCTTCCCTGTTAGATTTTCAAGCCGAGCAAGAAAGTGGATGGAAAGCCAACAAATTCACTTTGACCATGGGACTTCAAACACGTTGTATTTCACCAGACTTTATTTACTTTCTGCAAGAACCTTAAAATTTAAAAATAACAGAATTACATTTTTCTTCTTTTTCAGATATACAGCAAAAGATCAATAGTGCAAAGACAGCACAGCACAGCACATCATGACAGGATCAGCGTATGTTGAAGGTAAGACTCACTACTCGATGCTCAAGGAGTCACCCTGGAGTCTCTGTACAGAATTAAAAGTAACTGCTCTTTTATTAAGAAAAAAAAAATAGCGTGGTTTTTTTTTTTTTCCTCCTAGCCACTATCACTAAACACAGAAACCCTGTCAAAGACATTTTGGCACATTGTAATATATTCAGCAACTAGTCATTTGAGCTGAAGCCGGGGAGTAATCAACCTCCCAATGAGAAGTGAGCACTTCCTCTTAATCCCAGTGTGCAACAGCTGACTGGCAAATAGATGTTGCCACTGCTTACTCCTTAGAAACCTCTGAGTAGTTTTGCTTCGGTAGAGTATATTAAACTAAGGAAAAAGACACTTTTGCAAGTTAGAGCACGGGCACAGAACAGAAGGAAGGTGAGACGTAGATGAGAACACTCTTGGCACAGGCGCTGTATTAATTTTCCTACTGCTTTGCCTATTTCATGAGGTTGTTGAAAGCTGGAGTTTGTTAATACTTGTAAAATACTTGCAAAAGGCATCGACGATATCCTCTACAGAAATGAGAAAGCAGACTCTTCTGGAAGTTTGTTGTCCACGCATTTGCTCCAAAAAACTCTGTAAGATCCCTGCTGAAAATACACCTTAAAGGGGGAGAGCACACATATGGCAGGTATTTTCCATAGTGTATGTAAAGCGCAATGTTGTGAAGTAAGACTATCATTCTCTTATGCGATTCCTTACCATAACACGGGATGGTTTTCAGAGATCTAAGTAACAGTCCCAGCTTGAAAATGGGAAAAGGTTTCTTTCTTTTGGAGGAGAGAACATGCCATCTCCACCCTTGGAGATGCCCAAAAAGCCATCTGAGATCTTATTTACAGGAGAAATATTGATGAACTTTTCCATTTCTAGGAAAACAATGGTATCAGGCTGGTACTCACAGCATTGAAGTGCTAGTATTGACTGCCTGCCAGCATCTTTGCCATGAAGAGTTAGACAAGTCACTAATTTAAATGCAGGAGACTAGCTCCAGGGAAGCAGTGCCAGTAGCAGCAATTATTTCTCAAAAGTAAAAAATAAAATTCTTAGAGTCAGCACTCGCAAAGTGGCTGTGCATTAAATTTTTCATGCAGAATCCAGAAGCAGAAACTGATCAGCATGATTTGTTCAGTTAATCTATGTAACAATCTGCAAGTATACGAACCTGACAGATGAGCCATTTTTAGAGTACTAATTATAATTTCTCTCCTCCAACAAGCATCATAGATATACAAGTATTTCAGAAATAGCTGTGGTCTAAGAGCTTTTCTCTCAAATACACACAAACCTGACAAGACATTAGAGTTCTCCTCTTCACAGTACATCTGATGTTTCCGGTCTTGTCCTCATAGATGTAGAAAATTTTGATCCTGCTTGTGGGGAATTTTTGTTTTGCATCTGTAAGCTCAATAGGCAGGTCTTTGTTTTATACCTAGCACAGTGGGAAGAAAGTCTTTGGCTGGCTGTCCTGTGGGCTACCACAAAACAAAATATGTTTCAAGCCAATGATGCCAGTGGAATGTCTTCATTCTATTCAGAATCCTTAAGAGCTCTAGTGACCTCAGGAAAAACTCACAGGTGTAACCTGCTGACAGAATTTAGCCTTTTTTTTTTTTAATATATAATGAAAGCACAAACCATGTATGCAAAAAGTTTACATATGAGGTTTGTTTCCTTATCTTATTGAAATCCCTAATCTTATTTCCATTTGTGTCTACATGTGACAAAACAATGCTGAAACTGGCAAGTAAAATCAACTTGTGGTGGATTCCTTTCATGTTAGCTTACAGCTGTGCAAATCTATAAAATCTTTGAGCAATGAGTCATGTTTTTATTATTTTCTGTTAACATGAAACGATTATTCACCGGCATTAATCACATGAAATTCTTTGCACTTGGCTCCCTCCAGAGCTACTAGATCAAAACTAACCTTTTTACTGCTGAAATTTAGAAGTATCCCTTTAAGAATAAAAAGCTATAAATGCAGTACAGATAATCATATGACACATACGAGCTATGTTTGCGGTATCAGATGAACAGGAATGAATTGCTTAGATCTGAAAAAGGTTTAATTCACAATTCAAGCCATTTAATGGTTGAACATTTTTCTAAGAGTCTATCTACTCAAGCCCCGACAGCAAAGAAAAGGAAGCTATAGTATGACAGCGGCTTACGGGCAGCAGACAGCTATGATTTGAAAGTAAAATGATAGGAGATGCTGATTCCCCCCTTTACGCCAGTTGATGATTGCAAAAAAGCACCGAGATTACAAGCTTGGGCTGCTTGCTCCATTCCACGCTAGTCGCTTAGGTTTTCACTGCAGTGTTTTAACAGAAATTTGGCTGCTATTAGGCAATTAAGGGCTATCTTCCTTTCATTCCCCTCCATTCCCTAATTTTCTCATCCAAAAATACTGCATCAACACTCAAATTTCTCAGCATAGCAAAGTTACATATTTTGTTTATTTTCCATTTTCTGTACTATTCCCGTAACTTTCCTCAATATATTGTCACAACCTGTTTTTTTTTAAACCATGCTTTCTTTTCTTTTTCCATGACAGTCAAATAAACAGGTTCCATTTTATTTCTTACATATGTAAATAAAATTTTAGCTCTCAACACAGGAAACTCTGGAAATCATGGCTATTAATTAACTAGTGTTCTTTCTCCTGCTTGCATTATCGCAGGTCTTTCTGAGCTTTATTGTTTTTTCCAAGAAAGAATAAATGTGAGGGATGAAACTGCTTCCACGGCAGGAATTCACCAACTTTCCACACCCCGGATAACACTGCTATTGGTAAGCAGAGACGCATCGCCTTTCAAGTGGCTTACGTACCACTCGAAGTGCTAAAGCCCAGTTTGGAAACACCCGTCACATGATAACACAGGTGAAATTCAGTATGATTTTAAAAGCTAAGCAGAAGGTTGGTAACTAAAATGGAAACTTTATACTCAGCACTGTAGCTGTTGCTTTTGTCCAGATTTTACACTTTTTAATCCTTAGGCAAAAGACTCTAGTGATTTACAGGTTTATTCCCCTCTGGGTCTTCTCCTTGGCCCTTGACAGCGAAGGCTGTAGCCAAGGCTGCAGCAGGGAAGAGCAAACATTTTAGTGGTAAACACAAATGAATCCTTTAAATAAGCTCCCCACTCTAGCTGTTTGACAGTGCACATAACTCACTTTCTCCAAGATTTTAACATGCAGCTGCCTGATAAGCCATGCAAAAATCCAGAGCAAAACTATTGCAACAATACGCTGTAAGCACCATATGGGGCTATAGGTATGGTCCAAATGATGAAGGTGACAGACGAGAGCTTCCTGCACAGGATGATTCCCAAAATCTCTGGTATGGGCAGAGCAGCAGACTGTATTGATGTCATTTTCTAAGACTCCCTCACAAGCCCAGCTTTAGGGTTTGGCAGCCTACAATGCCACAGGTATTTCAGATCATGTTCCCTGGCTGAAGGGCACCCTCACTTAACTGCCACAAACTGTGGTTGTTGCTGTAGTTAACACATGTGCGGCTAAGAGTTTGATGTACACACTAAAATCCAAATGATTTGCTTGGGATTACCTATCACGATATAGATTTGCTACCATCTCTTTACATTTTTCAGTCAGTCTGAACCATTGTGTACCACAAATGAATGGTGATTAGGCAATTGGTTCCTGACAGACCCTTCTTCCTCCACTAGCTTCTGAACGCAGCAAACAGTTTGGAAATGGTAGCCCTTGCGGAGCGTACCTGTGCCGTTTTGGTATTTCACAGAGCGTCTACTTCTAACAGTTTGTTATAATGCGCCGATCAGACACCAGGGACCGAGCAACCCACAGTCAGCTCAGCCATACAAAACACTGCAGATCAGCAGAGTCTAAAGAGTATAACTTGTTTGTCACATCAGGACAAAAATCATCAAATACCATACCAAATGATACAGATGATGAACCTATTAAAATTTATTGCTTGATATCCAGCCAGTTCCTTCCATTCTGGATGTAAATTGACATGATAATCAAATGCCATAAACAGAGTGTGCTGTAGTACATCATGGTATATTAACATTTCAAATCAGATGCCAAATAGTAGTTACCGCTACAGCTTCAAAACTTAAAAAAAGTTTACTTTATTTATTGGCACAAATTATTAAAAGTATTAACTAGGTACACACACACTCCACCACCTACAGTGCAGATTATTTTTACCAGTATGAAATCTAGCAGCAAATTTGTTTGTTTGAACCTTGCACAGTGATATGAACTTGTACTTTCCCTAGCCAATGCACTGTCAATGCATAATTAATCTGGTCCAATTTGGCTTAAGACATACAAAAGCAAGTAACGATTTTGGAAAACCAATACCTCTCCAGCTGAATACACTGGTTAGAGAGTGCTGAGCATGCGTTCTATAGGAGAACAATCATCACCGCCTCCTTCCACCTCAAACAATTTTTTGTGCACAAAGAGAATGGAAACTCCATTCCAAAAACATTTTCTAAACACTTCTGAAGGACATATCTTGTCCTTTCATGAAACTCATATTAATGTTGGGCTGTCTATGGGCAGAGTAGCTACTGAAAGATGTGTGACATGCTAGTGATGAGCTTAAAAACTGACAAATTTGCTACTGTAATAGTAAGCCATTCGACCTGATGCACATATTGAACTCTCTTCTCTCAGGTGGAAGTGTGTTCTAGACATCAGAATTTAACATATGCTTTAATCTATCACTATCAACTCTTGAAACTGTTCTGTACAGCATTAAGAATAGATTTTAACTGCCAGAAGAGACAAAGCTCCACAGAATCCTATATACTTCTATTTGCCAGATTTTGATGAGAGACACTCAGAAACAAGTCAAAGGAAGAACCTGCTGATGGCATCACTGTTGTGTCTCTGGGTAGACAGATGTACAGAGGTGTAGGATGCAACCAAATCTAAAATATGAAAAGCGAGACACCAACCACAAAGTGAGGCAGGAAACATCCCCTCCACTACCAAACCAATTTCTCTCCTCTCCCCACCCCCAACTTTGAGCTCTCCTTCTGCTTTATCCAGTCCATCAAGGCAGCCACTGTTCCTGCTATCATTAACTGAAACACTGGGACAGTTTTTCCTTTTCCTTCACTGACCATTTCATACTTCTGTCTCATCTACACAGCACCTGTGTACATCCCAATCCTAAACTAGAGAGGGGTGGAAGGGAACAGATGATGGGTATGACTGAACAAAACAGGCTAGAAGATATAGTTAGTACGAGCCAAAGCTACAAACCACAGCAAAATGATCATTAAATTGGGGCTTTCCCAGCCAAGAGCCATTAGCAAAACCTCGGTGAAAGTAAGTGAACTTTTCTTTGGCATTTCTCTATCTGCTGAATATTTCTATCTTCCTCCACTCTCTCCTTCCTTCTTGAACCATTAAGAGCAAGGAAAACAGACACCCCCATGCAATTCAGCCAAGCAGATTCTGCCACTGCTCTTTACTGCAGAGACTTCAGTTTTAGGAGCTGTATAAGTCCAAGACAGAGCAGAAGATTCTGCTCTAATTATTATGCTCTAATATTGTTGAAATAATGTGATTAGATTGCATAACTTCTTATCCAAACACCTGCTGACAAAGTTACCCAGTTGGAATAGGTTGCGTACAGCCACGTTATCTGATAGAGCACCAAAAATCCCCCACCCCCCCCAACCCCAAAGATGGCCTCAGAGCGCAGACTCTGTTCCATAACAGCTGTTTAAGATAATCAGCATTACTGAGCTTTATTAATGAAGTGTTGCGATGTGTATTTCAAATTCAAAGAGGATGCGTTTCTCCTTTCTCACCCCTAACAAACATGGAGAGTAAAATGCGTAATGGGGAGGATTAGGCATTCAGTAACTTACAGTAAAATCCTGTTTGCTTATCAAGGAAAAACAGTCCTAGAGAACTGGCTTGCACACCCAATTTTTTTTTTAAGCTGTCATTTAAGATTTCAGCAGTAACAGGGAGCTACTGTGTAGTATTTTCTAACCAGTAACTACAATAACTAAGTATTTTCCAATTGCTTATATGCTCAGGGGATAAAAAGTATATTTGGACACTATTTTTGTAGATAAAATAGGCTGCAGTAAAGACCATTATTGTCTTGGCAGGACACGCACAAAGAGAGAGATTCAATGACTTCATGTTAGACAGCATTATTCATAAGTCTTGTTAATCCTCGGGTTCTTGATTTGTGTTCCTTAGTTGGAACATATTGTCTGAAAGTTAGTTATTTGAACTGACAAACTCAGTTCACAAAGGAAATTAAAGAGGTGCCTTGCTTTTATCCAAGCCTGATTTTTCCTACTGTAGTAACACTTAATTGCATTGTCACCATAGATAACTGCACCGTGCGGAGAGGGATGGACAAGGTTCTGGTCTCAGCACATGGCCCCAAGATCAGTTCCTCCCCTCATCCCTTTTCCTCCCCATCAGTTCTTCAGCTCTGTCCATTCTGCAGCTTCCAGCACCACTGCTCATCCTTAACGATCCCTTTCAGGAGAAGTGAAAGCAAATCAGTAGAGGTTTTGTATTTAGTAATTAAAGAAAGGCAAACCTTAGTAACTATTAGCAAGACACTAGGAAAACACTAAGCAGCAAGCAGTTTGCCTCACTTCACCGGGCAATCAAAGGTGGAAGACTTTGGAGGCAGCAAACAATGATAAAGGTTGTGCCCAGCTTGGGAGGTCACTAAAGTTACTAGGTGTAGATAGCTGACATAGGCATAAGATACCATGAGACTAGCTGTGCACTCTTGATCCTGCTAAAATTAAGCACTCAGTTAATGGCACAGCAGGGTCAAAGTTTCACCCTACATATGACATTCACTTATATGTGAAGCATGCTCAGAAACTTGAGCCAGAATTGGGGACACAGGGTGTGTTCCAGACAACCCCTTAACCTAGCACTAACTGGAAGCAGAGCATGTGGAAAAAGGTGTTTAGCTCACCCAGCCCTGAAAGTGAAAAATAACATTTGGTCACACCTTTTGTAGCGTTAACATACAAGAACACATACGCTGAACTTAATCCGTCAGAACAGACCTCCCCCCAACACACACACTTTTGCATGCAGCTTTGATAAGAGAACAAAAAAAAGACACACCTTTTGTTAAGTGTTATGACTCATCTGAGTTGCTCAGATATTTTACTCCGAAGAAGGACAATTGAGGGACTACGTAAAATAAAAGCAAAGCTCTGCTGCTGAAGCAGCATTCATTCTGATCGGTGAGGGGGAGTAGGGGGGAAAACAGGAAAGATAAAACTGTTGATCTGAAAATCTTAGGAGATTTGCAAGCCTTTCAGCTACTGATCAGAAATAAAAACTTCCCTTTCAAAGTATGTCAAGGCATTCATCTACGTTCTCAGGGGAAGAGAACCCAGAAAGAAGCCATGTTTACAAAAAATAAAGAAAAAAAGTGACTGAGGAACATTTCAAACAGAAAAAACGCTCCATTAGGTAAACGCAGTCACTTTCCACAAGGTTCTGAGGTAATTACTTTAGTCCATCACTTCTGCACAATCAAGTATGCAAAGCCTTTCAGTCTCTCTGGACATCAGTTTTCACAGAATCCTTAGTATTTAATTTTTAGGGACCTCTATCAGCCCTTTTCTTCCCCCCACACCCTCCCGCCCCCATCGGCAGCCTCCTTACTGCCTTCTTAATAAGCAGGCAGAGAGATATCCATGGCATATTTGTGTAATCCCTCTTTCCTTGAAAAACAAAACTAAGATGTGCAAACATACACAAATGGTTGTGGATTGCCATCCGTTTCTAATGTAGCACTCAGAGCAAAAGAAAAGAATCCACACCAAAAGAAAGGATTTCCAGAACGTAGCGTTAAGACATCATGCCTCTTCCAAAAGGGACTGTATGCACATATGCTTTGGACAAGAGAACCTAGAAATGAGACGCTGATTGAGTCAAATGAGTCTCATGACAGGAAGAGAGCAGATTATGGAAACTGGAAATTAAGTATTCCTGGACTTATGTGACAAAAATGTTGTTAAAAGCCTCCCAATTGTTCATTCAGTGTCTCCTGTGCCTGACCTGCTGCATGCGTGGAGCCCCATTTTGTGAACACTCTCCATCAGAGAACAAACCGTGTGAACAGTCAAATGGCATGTACTCGGTGTGAGAACAATGCCCGTTACCTGAGATGCTGAGCATCCTAAGGGAAGGCAAACGATAGCAGCAATCCTGTTTTCTTGAAGGGTGGACAGGAAGGTAGAAGATACTCCAACTTTGCAAGAGAGAACATTTACTGTTATAGAGTAGCCAGGGATGAGCAGTTTTCATGAAATCTAAATCTAAATTCTGACTCAGCTTCACTGTTAGCCCAAAGACAAGTTACCAGCTTTTTATGTGGAGATAATAACAATGCCCACCTGGCTTTGGAAGCACATAAAGATAAGCTCATGTTGGGAAGCAGTAGAGAGAGAGGGGTTATGAATTTATTCTGCCAATTCTTATATAAAAGTGAAAACAGAGCCTGCTTCCTTAACATCAGTGGAAGTAGGACAGGACTCATAACACTTAAGTAATTCCTGTTAGAGGTGTTTGTAGACCAAAATTAATAGATCCCTTTGCCTAAGGGCAGTGGTCCAGAAGCTCGACCTAAAGCCGTTTGTGAAGCAGAAGCAGTTAGGCCTATATGAGGCAATTGTATGATTTTGAGTATAATTTGTCTGCTCTCTTCTTTCATTATTACAAGCTAGGTTTCATAGCCAAGATAGACCTCACTGCAAAGAGCAGCAGCACCCAGCTGGCAGTTGTGGACCTCTGTTGATCTCCAGTTGTCCACAACAGCGTGACACACACAGTTCACTGTGACCTCCCCCATAAACCATTCCCTTTACTTTTCTGTCGTCCACCTCCCTTTTCTTCACAATCCCTTGCTGCATGTACACACAGTCATCTACATGGCTAGTTTTAAGACTCACTTGTTAACCTCCCGGATAACATTTCTGTGTAATCTCTTTAGCATACTCCCAACATTTGGCTCTACTCATTAAACAGACAGCAGGAGTCTCTGCTGCTCCCAGCCTGTGTAATTGTGCCTGTGATTATTGTAATGCAGCAATCTCAATACAGCGTGGACTCAGCTGTTGCATCAAGACGAGGGTCTAAAACAATCCCACCACTATTAATCCAGCATCTTAAAGTATACCACGATCTAGCTCATAAATAGCTTGAAGAACTTGCAGATTCTCTTTGAAATTATTTTCCACATATCTTCAAGTTTTTCAATTTTTTCCTCCAGTGTGGCAAAGAAAGGTGTAGCTATTGGTTTTATTTACTTATTTATATGAAAACATCAATGTGATCTCTTTAAACTCCTCAGTCCAAGAATTCCACTTAGCTATGAAAAAAATGAACTGAAGCACTTGCATTTCATAATTGGCCAAACTGATCCACATACATCCATGTTACTGCCTGCAAGGTATATCGGATACTTCCGTATGTCATTCCAATGACCTTTACCTTTCTCAAAAGTAGATATAACCGAAGTTTTACTAAAACAGTTCAATTAACCTAATTATTGAAGGCTGTATCGCTCTAGTGGTTCCTCAAAACGCTACTGGAAAATAAGAGGTTTTAGTCTTTACGATAAGATTGTATCTAGGCTGTATCTGTCATTGAAAATAAGTTGTCCTTCCAGAAAAAGGAAGCAAAACAGATTCGAGGACTGCTTCACTTTTCATATAAGCTCCAAGGTCTGTCCTAAGCCAATATTCTAGGAGAAAGGGCTGGTGGAATAGGACTCAAGTACAAGGCTAATCCTATAAAACATGCTTTCAGTATGTGTGAGGCATAGTAAAAGAGACATTGAAAAAGCACAGACATTTTTATGGTATAGATCCCCTGGAATGAGGGAGAAAACCCTCACTCTGTGTTCTCATAAACACCTTAAAGAACTGTACCACCACAAAACCCTGATAGCCTAGTGAAAAGCTGTTCTCCATTCTTTGCTTTGTGTTGAGTAAAAGTATTCACGGAGGCCTGCCAAAGTTCAGTATTTTCAACCCTTTCTCTCCTGCATGCTACATTTAAAAGACTACATAGGTCTGAACTCTCTGCTGCTGGATTTCATGCAGACAACACACTGATTCCAGTTAGCTTGCCACAGCCTCAGACTTCGTTGCCGTCTCTGCTCATGCCATAGCATGCGCTGAATGAATCAGTCTTCCCTTTCACTAAGTTACTGCTTGAAACATTACTTCTGAATAAGAATGAGGGTTTGTTTCAGGAGGCGTTAGCTTCAGGTCCCACCTAAAACAGACGCCTAAGAGGAAACTGATACCAAGAAGAAAAGCTAGGATATGCAATCACTTAGCTGGGAAAGGTCTGCACACTGAAACCTAGATAAAAGTAACTGCTTCAGGTGATTATCCCCAGGCACCCTGTACTACTACTTTTTTGGTTCTACTTGCATCTTTCTAATTAATCTTTTTAAGAAAAGATACCAATCTGGGTGACAAGTAACAGACTCTCAAAATTGCCCTTCCAGGCAGACTGGAAAGGATCAGTGTTTCATTCAAATGAAGACCCTCATCCACTCTACATAATACTTATGAACTAATTAAAAGCTCATCATAACACTCTATGTATTGGTGAGTGACACCAAACCGGGTATCTGCTGTAAGGCAAAATTAAAAGAACAAAAAACATTTACTGGAGTGTTGAAGGTCATTGCTGTCTAATAAAGGATTTGTGACTATGTAAAATTGGAAAAGAAATGATATATTCTGAAGCTATTTTCATCCCATTAACTCAAGTCAAAAAGAATAAAAGCAAATGTTGTTTCAAAGATTAGTTTAGAAATCTGATGCACACGGAAGGAGCATGACTGACACTTTCCCCCCCTCCTTCTTCCCTCAGATCTTATAAATTGGGTTCATTCTCTTTCACCATAGGAAACCAACTGCACAGTTATTTTTACTTTTTAAGCCTAGTGTAAAAGTACAATATGATTTTTTTTTTCCTAAGACTCAAGTAATCAAATTCATTATTTCAGAAGTTTTCTCTAAATCAGCAGACCTTTTCATTGCAGGCAGGTGATCAGCACTCAAATAGTTTCCTCTGTTTATTCATAAGCAAAGTAAGCATCCTGATTGTTTATATTACTAATTTTTAAGCTATTTAATGACAGCAAAAGATGGTGGACTTGCAACAGCAGTGACTTTACTTGCTCATTCTCAGAGCAGAGGCAAGATGGGTAGCGCTAAGTAAATCCCTCCATAAGCCCAATAAATTGTTGGCTAGTTGTTTTTGAAGGTGGTGAAAATTTCAGGGAAGCTAGTATTATGTAGGTAGTAGTGAGGGAAAACGCGGGTAGTAAAGCAAGGCAGATATGCTCCATCTGACGTGACAGGAAAATCATTCCACATTACCTGTAACAACCGGCGATGCTGGAATTCATTGCATGTGCACCTATTTGCAAAAACTTGGTTTTGTTTAGGATTACAGTATCTTGTTTGAGCTTTCTTAGAGAAACAAGGGAATAGACATTTCATTTGTGACTGCAAACCCTGCGTAAATTAAGAGATATTTTCTTTCCCTAGATTTTACATATTTTTACTTGTTTAACTGTAGTAGTTCAGGCACAGACACAGAATCCCTTTTCTGACAATAATATGAGAAACGTGAATAGAGAGTTGAGGAAGACAGCCAGGTCAAATAATTCCATCAGAGACTTAGGCTACAGACCGGTTTGAAGATCTCTGGCTTAGACATTGCTTTTCAATATTTAAAATTAATGGATTATTACAATTCAAGTCAGAAAGTAAGGGAGAAATTAGAGAATGTTAAGCATAGTTTGATATGAAAGTTTTGCAACATTTAAAAATGTTATTTTTATTTTTAAATTACTTTTGAGAAAGAAAAACTATTGTCATTCAGGCAAATTATCTAAAAGACCTGTTCTTTCAGATGTAATTGAGCTGTAAGATTATCAAATTCCTAAGTTTGAAAAAAATCTCTGCAATACAAGAAACGTAACCTCATCCTCTAATGGATGTTGTGATTGATACTGATTATATGGGGTATTTCTGCACTGAAGCATTTCAAAAGAATTCTTACAGGAATATAGAACTCCTCTATTTAGGGCTAAATTCAGGCATCTTTTGCTTCTGTGACCAAGAAGGTGATGACAACATTAAATGAAAGTACATCTGACATCCACACATCACTTTTGCCTTTGACAGCATAATGGTGCAGAGCTGGAAACCATTTGTGAGTACACCAAAGCATTCAGCTTCTCACTCAGAAAACCCTGCAACAGCTCAGTTCAAGAAGGTGCATGGAACCTAGATCGTGGTGCAAGTGCAAGAGAATTCTGTCCAGCAAAGGCTACAAAGACGGCTATTTGTACAAAAGGGAGGCAGGGAGAGAAAGAGAGAACACAACAGAAAAAAGAATTCTGCTTTGGGCCAATAGCAGCTAAAAGCAAGCCACGTCCTTGATGAGGTGTGTGTCATTTGAGTTTTGACTGTTAATTCCACCTTCACTAAAGGAAAGTAACAATTTTTCAAACTGTTAGGTCAATTTATTTTGATTACCTGCATTTCAATTCCTCTTGTTGTAACTAGCCACGATACTATTTCATTAATGTGAAGGTATGTTGAGAACAAGACTTCAGTAGGTGCCAAGATGAGAGTTTCCCCATCAATCACTCCTGTACTTTGAAATACTAATCTAAAAAAAGAATCCAAACCAAACATTTTCAATAAAAGGATGAATTTCTAAAACATGAATTAACTTCATTTCCTTCTTTTAGGAAAAGGGGGGAAATCTGAGTCCATAAATTCAGTAAAACTCCTGTATTATAGGAGTAAGACTCCTGTAAGCCTTAGATCCCATGCATGTACCATAGATCCTAAAAAGTGGCATAAAGAGCCAGTGACCACATGTTCTCTAGCACCTAATTCACACACAGCATAATAGCCGACACTACAGACTGCACCAAGAGACTGCTATATCCCCAAAGGCATTAAACTCAGATGTCTCAGACTACTACTATTTTAAAGAAAAAAGGCCTGAAGTAGAGTACTAGCCAATAGCTATGGTATAAGAGTTTTAAAGTTTTATTTATAGAGGTGTTTTTCTCCATTACTCTTTGTTCCCCTTCTTCTCCAGCTACTCTATTTTTCCAATTCTCTTCACTCCCTCGGAATAATAATATATCTATTAATATACAAATCTACTAAGTAGCAGATTCAAATTAAAAAAAACACAGATAGATATTTTCAGGTGCATATATTCAGATATTAAATCCACTCTAGTTGTATTTAGCAAATAGCTGCATCCAACTGCATCAGCAGAGTAGAAGGAAGATATCTGGCTCAGTAGAGAAGGGCTGTAACACTGAATTCGTTAAATTGTGTCCACAGTGTCTTGGTTCACTCAGCTGTGAAGGATTAAATAAGTCTCTAGGGGAACATTTATGTCATAAAGTTCATAATGTTGGAGAGATGCAGGTGACAGTTGCCTGAAGACTGCAAGAATTAACATGTTTCAACTGTTGATTGACCCAAGAGAAGGCAGAAAAAAGGGAGCATGAGGGAGAGCAAAGAGGAAGTGTATTTTGTACTAACTGATCCCAAATCGCAGATGAAGAGAAACTAAGATTTAACTTTGTGACATGTATGTTCCTTACTTATGCAGTATTTCTATCCCATCGTTGCTCTATTATCTTCATAGCACTTTTAAGGTAACATATTAGGTGACATCCCTCTAAATATGACTGTAGTAGTTACCGACTCTGCAAGACACGGTCACACCCTCTTCTACTCTTTATACACACCAGAAGAGATTGACCACACATGACTGCATTTTACTACTGTGTCACCACCTAGCAGTGACATCTCCCATCTGTTTATTGGGAGACCAGGCTAAACACTTCCAGAAAAATGAAGTTATAGCAGACTTGGCAAGCAAGTATTACTTGACAGGCTTGTAAAACAATCTTAATCAGTCAACAAATTGCTTTCCTTGTAGTTGTCCATACATGAGCTTTTAGGTAGGAAGAAAAAAAAAAAAAACCCTGAAAGCATGAAGCATCTTTTAAATGCACAGTTTTGTTTAACACAGCTCAAAGTAGCTGGACTAATAGCACTAGAACACAGACCGCATAGAGAAACCTGAATTCTGGCCAAGCAGGCTTTTGCACTATCCAAAACATTAACTCTGACCCAAAGTGATCATTTCTTCCTCAGCATAACTGATCAGATGCTCTTGCAAGTTCTTCCTGTCCTAAAGTCATGGCTTAGGCTATAAGCCAGGGAACCAGTCAGCGATAATTGTGTTTTTTATAGTTTGAACATATATTTAATAGGCAAGAGGATACTTTTGCAAGTCAAGTGATGTCAGCTTATGAAAAATGATAATAATGGTTAGTCACTTAGGGTTCAAACAGTGCACTTTTGAGTTAGATATGTTACACAGCATCAGAGTATACACATTGGGCAGTCTGCATCTGGGACAGACTCTAGCTGAAAAGCTGTTTCTTTCAATCTTGAATCAACTCATGTCCTCTTGAATCAAGGGTATAAGTGTTTAATCACATAGAAAAGAAAGTCTAATTGATGATTAGTGAGAACAGGGTTATTTCCACACCTTGCAAGGAAACCATGAGTCACCTAGCCAGCTGAGCTGAGAGCCACTGCATGAGAGAGTGCACTGCCAACAGTTCTGAGACAGGTGCCACAATTATTTTTGGCAGTAGATCACTGCCAAGGAAAGCAAGCAGACAGAGTTTGGGGTGGGGCTTGGCACAGAGGAAACAAATAAAAAATAGTTATTGTACACTGACTCCCTGTTACTTACTAATGTCCTTCTACCAGAGACCTTGAAACATGCCCCCTAGTAGAGAACCCCATTCTTGACTCTCCTGATGTGCCTGATGGCTCATCTACTGTGTGCTATGCTTATCCAGGGGCCCTACAGTCTGGGAATGTTTCTGAGCATTCATACTATAGTAACGTAATAGCTCCCGAGAATGCTACCATAGATACCAAGTGGAGGCATGGGATCAGTACTAAAGCATGTGGTATTAATGCACTGTCAAGTATTTTACAATGGAAACAGTAAAGATTTGATTATAACACATCTTGTGGACTAACATTCAGAAGATCTGGATCTCCCTTACACGTTCTAGAAAAGGGCGCATGTTCAAAATGAGAGCAAATGAATTTGCTACACCTATTCAAACTCATTGATGCAAGGGGACATTTCTCAACCAAGCTAATAGCCTATGAACTAATTTCACAGTAATACCTCTGGTCCACCTGCATTGGTCCACACAACTCAAATACTGTACTCTGATGCTGCAGGAGCTAGATGAAGATATAAGGTATGTAGAAGGTAGAAGGGTTAATAATGAATAATTCTGGGACTTCATAACTTTCAAGAGCAAAAGTGGATAAGACTTATACAGGGCAAGAGCTCCTAAGGCAAAAAATTAACTTTTACAATGCATTTCTCAGGGTCAGCAGCACTCTTTCCCTTTACTTTGAATAGATTAATATTGCCTTTAACCTAACCAATTGTGTGCTATTTGCTTTCCTGATAGCCTTGCATGCTCATTAGCACAGAATTGAGTCTCTGTTCTGGCCTCTGTTACTCAGTCACTTGTCTGCCTTATCTCAGGAGAACAGGTAATCATTGTGGCTGAAAAGGTCAAGCTTGTCTGCCTGGCATATTTAAACATGTCCCTTGCAAGCACTGTCTCTAAGAACGTACAACTTAGAAGTGCCGATGATGGTGCTGGGTTGTCTCATGGTTATCATTACAGTGGCCTTCTTCATAACCTGCTGTAAAACAATATTTATGCATTGAATTCTAGAAAGAAATATAAATTTGAGTGGGGCTTGAGGGCTTTTCTGTTTTTAGTTGTTTTGCTTTCCACCTCCCCCGAAAAGTAATCAAAAATAACTTCCATACACAGAATATTTACAGCTATTTCACCAAAACTGTGTTATGTTCAAAGGTGGTACATACAGGGACAGCATCTCAGCAGGGAGCCTCTCAACATTGCTCTCCTCCTAGCTGTCTGCAAAGATTAAGAACAGCAATACATTTAACTTCTGAACAGGGAAGCAGGAGGTGTAACAAATATATATTATTATACCATTAATAATTGTCATTTTCAGTTTAACATTGGCAATTTAATCATGCATTAGGAGTTGCACAAGATTCAACCTATTTCAGGATTTTTTTTTGTTTATGGTTCAAACTTGAGTGAGAAAAATGCCTCTGTACAGACAACCTATAGTCTATGCTTGGAAAGTCCCCCCCCCCCAAAAAGGATCAGATCACATACTCTCTAAGCGTTAGAGGACTCTATCCTCGATATCATTTTTCTAGATACTCTTTTAATCATGTTCTTACCACTGCAGTACTCCTAGGAATTACCATATAAGAACATAACAATTAGCAAAGGCTGAGCATAGTTTTCAGATATTTTGGCTGCTTTAATTTATCCTTCATTAATTAACTCTTAACTCCTTAATTGAAAGGAAGATATTCACTCTCCAGGAACAGTTTAATATTGTTTAGAGGATATTCACTTGAAACAATTTGTTGTGTTTGACTAACTAAACAGGACTCTTAAGTTTTTCCACACAGGTCTATGGAAAAGAAACAGTGGCCACTACATACGGACATTCTTTTCTTCTCTGCAACCCAAATGGTTAGACCCTGGATCTGCTAAGTGACCTATGCAGACAGAGCCTTGTCTGGGACACGTTACATGAGATGGCTGACCAGATCTGACTGCTCACTACCACATACATAGGCAAAGCCTTACCCTCCCCAACCCTTATAGCCATGTCTGCTCCCAGTCAAGCAGTCCTACCTCCCCTGCGCAACAGAGCTGATTCAGTTCATTAACCCAGAAGAAAGTTCTCTAATGCTGGCTTCACCAGCCATGTCAGATCATGGTAGGGTCCACCGAGTACCTGAGCTGGTGGAACAGGGAGCTCAGAGCTTTGAGGAGAGATGCATAATTCCAATCAAACAAGTACAGAGGGAAAAAAAACAACCGTAATCTATACATGTTTATTATATTTTGTCAGATTTATCAATAGATTGAGAAAGGTAAAAAAATTATTGCTTTTTAATTTTGTGCATATATTTTCTGTATTATTAATCAACATAAATAGGTGCAACTGCCGATTTTAGAGAACTTACAATGACCTGTAACCAGCAATTTGACTAGTGGTACAAAGGGATCATTATTCCATCTCAGGGAGGAAAATAAGTTATACCACTGTAGGAAGAAAACATACTAAATCATTTCCTTAACAACAAATACTGTAGAGAAAGAATTCCAAGGGCAAGCTGGTCGAAGTACAAGCTCCTCCTCTATTGTAACTACAATTTTAGGCAGATGCTACGAAGACAGATATGCAGAGTTCATAAACAGCCCTAATTGCAGAGTAACATCTGGGCAGCAGAATCCATTCACAGTCCTGTCAATTAGTACTGGGCTAAAACACAGCAGTTTTTGTACATGAGGATAGGAACTTATGCCAAATTTTAAATTAAAGTTAAGTAATAGAGGATGCAACAACCATGTCTTATATCTTATTTGTTAGATAAATCACTTGAAACTGACTTTCGAACAGTGAGCGTTATTAAATAGCTAAATCTGAAGAACAGTAACCTAAAACTATAATCACCCACCTATGCAGTGCTAAACCATCACAGAATTTAGTCCCTTGATCATAATAGGAATTTTCTAACCCTGTAGCAGAGCCTGTTCTTTTAAAGTTAGCGATTTAAATACAATCATCATTAGCTTCCAGGATGTGACAACAGCTGTGACCGGAAGGGCAGGAAACATGGTATTAGGTGTATCTTGAAAACCTGATAAGTCTCATCTGGTTATGTCTTATCATCTCACAGATTAGTATGAGAAAAAAAACAAAAGTGAAAAACAAGCATTCTACAAAACATTCATTCCTTTGTTTTATAAGCAGGCTTAATCAAACATGATCTCAATAATAACTTTCAGAATGTTATTTATGTTAAATATTCCACAGTTAAATCTTACAGGTAATAGGCCAAGCAACACATTTAGAGCTTTGTAAATTGTTTGTGTCACGCATACTAATTTATGTGGACAGGAAAGCCCTTTCAATGTTAGCCTTCAACAGCAAAGTGGCAAAAACACATCCCTGAAGCCCTTTGTGTAAAGTCTGTGCCATGACATCAGATTATATCACTGTGCAGTTATCACTCAGCTCTGATACTTCTGTCATGGATCGTTAGCCAGGTGCTAAGGAGACAAATGGCAGCATTTGCAACTTGACAGCTTGCACTTTTTTAATACCAAGAGCTTATTTTAATCAACAAAAGACAAATAATTCTACTTTCTTGATTCACATTCTGGATGTTTATGACAGTGCTATGAAAAAATTGAAATACAACATTTTAGTGGAGAAATGATTATTTCTAATGCACAATTATCTCAAAGTTTAAAACTTTAATGGCAGCTTATACACTATATTAGCAATCTCCAGATGTAATTTATTCTCCTTGGACTTCATCTTTTCCTTTTGATCACACTGCCGGTTTAACAGCAGCAGTATTTATAGCATAGCCAAACATGTTCAAGTAACAGCTACTGCCAAGTTTCAGTGGCTGCACCGAAACGTCTTACTTCAAAGCTTTGTATCGTGATACTTGGTCAACACTATCTGCTAAGTCTTCACAGTGTGCACCCATAAGAAAGTCATGACGTTAAACAGGTTGGGAGAGGAAGACCCGGATGTATCCTAGCATGGTCAGATACAGCATGTGTACTTCCAGTAACATTACATGGTTGCACGTTCCACCCATCACAATAAAACTGCATCAACCACTACATTTAGACAGTTGAAAATATAGAAAGATGCTTCTATAAAATGCACTAGAAGACAAGAAACTTTTGTCTAAATCACTTGATTGTTGTACAGTTGGGAGAGCACTCCTCTAAATCCTTTAGACATATAAATTCTTTTATATTTAATGGCATGATGGCTTTCCAATATATTTTTGCTTTATATATATTGTCTGCCTCCAGCTAGGAGATAAACATATCTCCCTTCTCTTTTTCAATTGAATAGGGCAAGGTTTACAAAGCAAACTGCAAGTGTTTTACTGTGACTGAAGTAGCAAGCAGTTAGCCACATTAAAACAAAATATTTTTAAGCAACTAATGTAACTGATTACTCAAACAGGAGAATGTAAATAATTATTCAACAGATTCCAAAGGTGAACATAATTAGTATGATTAACTATGTCAATAAATAAGTCATTCTGCTCAGCACTGGTCCAAGGAAATAGTGTCTTTTACAACAATTAGTAAGACATTTATAATTCCATATCTTCCAGGGTCTGGGTTGTAAAAAAAAGCAGAACAATATATTTGTTTGAGCAATATCAATTACACTATTTGACAAGAAACATTAATTGTACTTTTCATGTTACTGTGTAATCTCAGAAGAGGTGAGTGGGGAGGGGAGGAAAGCAGTTCTAACCTATGAGGATTTGAATAATTGGTTCAAGTCAGCTCACCTATTTTAACAGCTTTCCTTTGAATAGCCTCAAGTTCATTAAAAATGCATTGTGAGATTTGTCACAAAAAAAAAAAAAAACCAACAAACTCTTCAATGGAAAAAACCTAGGCAAATAAGGTCACCAAGAAGCTGACATATATCTTCTATGGTGCCTTAAATAAGAAGCCTTCTTAGAAAAGTACTGTACATGATTGAGTCATGCCAAATATATACTGTGAAAAATTAATCTCTGAGCAAGGATTAGTTAAAGAAAAAAAACAACCACCACCACCACCAGGCACATAGCAAGCAGTTAGTTAGCAAAGACTGCCAAAGTGTACTGTGTTGTTCCCTCAGTGTTCCTGACTATAAAGGCTGTACAAAGCAGGGAATAGATAGCAGGGCTGACATGACCATACTGCATAGTTAACGTTAAGCAGCTGTAGATATGGTAGAATCCCAATATCAGACAGTGATATCAACTGTGACTGAGCATATAAACTACTTTGACTACATATTGTGATATTGAAGTCACACATCTGCATTTGTATTTTTCCCATAGTTAAAGGAAGTTAGAATAGAGCCCATTAGCAAGGCTTAATACAATAGGAATTATTGTGAATACACATTCGGAAAATTTCTTCACAGCAAATCAGACCTACCAGAAATGAGGTGTTTGGTCTTCCCTTTTTTCCCTTGCAGGCAAGGTAGAAGAGGAATCCTACTCGTCTAGCAAATGTCCTAGCTGCTAATGCTTAGTGCACAGGCACAGCCAGATTGTGCAGAAAACTACCACCCTCAATATTTATCTCCACAGTTCTGAAAAAGGTACTGTTCCTTTTTCCTCCTTAAGGGACTATGGCACATGTGGCTAGATGAGTTAAATACAAGCTTGGGAAATGGTAACATACTTTTCAAACTTGCTCAGAAAACTCCCAAACAGAGAGGAAGCATGAACTGGTTTTAGCAGTCACAATGCAGCTTTGACTTTCCCCACAATGAGACTGGGTTTTGCAATTAAGTTTGCAGGAAAATCTCCTTCTTCTGTGAGCTCCGTCATCTTCCAGTTAAGGTGGGATTCTAATCTTAACAGTATAATGTTGTCTTCGTTTACATATATTTTAATTTTCCTTATTGTGGAGTGAATCCAAGCTCTTTCTTCAGTTTCCCCCACAGAACAACATTTATTGATCTTTAATTAATACTTCACAAAGTGATCACCCATATTCAATATTGCTACATGAACAGCACTGCAAAGATGGAGGAAATTAGGGCATCTAAACATATTGACATCAAACCAGAAATGCTGGAGTTAAGCATTGACATCTTTAAAATAATAAACTGAAATCAGATATTGAACTTCAAACCTTCTAACCATAGCAGCTTAGAGAGAAAGCTCTATCTTCCTTTGAGCTTTTTTGCATTAGGTCTTCAGACTACGTGATGAATCCTTTCATCTTTGGAAAAATAAATGAGTCAGTTCAGTTATCAGTAACTATGAAGTTTTTGTGCTTCCCCCCTGCCACCCCTCAATCTGAGGGTGGCAGTAAGAGTAGCTTACTGCTTACTTACAAGAGTAGCCTGTTGTCCAAAGCAGCACTCAAATTTCTTTGAGAGAGAAACAGCAAACAAACTTAAATGTACAAAACTCTTCACTAACATGCATGCTAAACACATTTATCAGATGATAACATAAGGAGAAGAAAAACCGAATGAACAGTGGAGAGTGCTTGCTGCATTGCCCTTAGCAAAGAAATGTAATTTCAAAGTTTCCCCATTGATCTAACCTAGACAATGGCCTGCCATGGAGCAGTTGACAATCAGCAAAGAAACAGGTGAGTTTATACAGGGTATTTCCATCATTTCTTTAAGGCTCAGCATTTTTCAGAGGATAGAGAAGAAGAATTTAATAGCTGCTGAGGCAGTCCTGAGATTCTAGAGAAACTGTGATAAATATAACTGAACTCAGAAAATGCAAAGTGAATAAATGCCAGACACTGCTAAAAAGGTAAAGTGACATGGTAAATCCTCACAGAGAAAGAAATCCAAGAACTAAAGTTGTAGCTGCAGAAAACTGCGGTGTAAAAGAATATGAAGATAGACAACAGATATGGCTGTACAAACATGAAGACAGAAGTCCATGGATGGCAGACGGCAGATCAGAAAGGGCTGATCCCACAATTATGGGGAAAAAGGCAGAGGAAACAACTAGGCTATGTACTACTTAGGGAAGTGCAGTCTCCCTGGTTTTGTTCTAGGCAATAAGGACTTCTTTGCTAAAGATAGGTACTTACAGGAACAGTGCCATTATGAGACTGGCTTTCCAGATACAACTGGAGAAAAATTACCTATGTTAATGGTAGAATTATAATACCCAACTAAATGTTTCACTAAGAAGACATGGAGTAACAAACAAGGATGCTACTTCAAATTTTATTTTTGATAATGAGCAAGAACACTACAGGAGATCTGGCCATTGGAAACTTTAGATAAAACAAATGTGGGTTCATTAGAAAAAAGAAAATTCAAGGAAGAATACACAAGCAAAAAAAAAAGGTAGTAAGTTTATTTCAAAAGGACAGAAATAGAGAAACTAATGCAACTAATTATTGCAATCAATTCAGAAAGACCTAATAAGGGGAAGACTGGAAATTTAATCTGAAGGTGTAAAAACAATCTTCTGTCTGCACCCATAGCAAAAGGAAATTAAACTTTTACAAAAGAGTTTTAGAAGATCCACCTATATTAAAAAAAGGACTCAGAACTTAAGATACTGAAATACCACTGACCTAAAAGAATGTGATTTAGAGTCCCACCAGAATGGAAACAATGTGCAAGTTCACAAGAACTGGAGTTATTCCATGAAAGGCAAACAAAATCATTTCCAATACTAAATTATTCTGCAGTCCTTACAGTACTAAGACAACATAAAACTTGTCCATTTTATAGGCATTAGAAGGCTACAAATGCAGATTTAAACTTGTGAAGGCAATGAGTTTTAAGAGATAGTTTCTCCTTTTAAACTGAGAAAGGCGCTGCATCAGTGTTTTTCCTTCCCCTCCCTACATGCGCGTACTATTATTCTCTGTACTACCTAAAAAAGGCCCTGCTAGTCTGGCCAACGGGCCACAAGCTCTCTTCTCAACAGTGGCTAATGGCTCTGTGGAACAGAGCTTTCTACAGCTTAGCTAAACATTACATAAAGTAAGACTCAAAATAAAATGAAATACGCTATCTATTCATTTATTTGAGGATCTCTGCTCATATAGAGGAATAAAAATGAATATTTGCTCCTTATCATCTGCTCCATGATCAAACTTATTTTTTCTTCTCGTATTCCTTGTCAGTCACATCCTTTTCAGTCTGAATTGTCCTAATTACTTAATTCTTCCTTGTACAGAAACTGTCCCATTCCTTTGATCATCTTTGTCACTGTTTTACCTTTTTAGGTTCTTTTATATATATATATATATGTGTGTGTGTATACATATATATATATATAAAAATTATATCTCCCGTTGCCCATCCTCAAATTTGCTGATGGCCTGATCCGTTTCATCATACAGGTCTGCCGCCTTGATGAAAATATTGAACTATATCAACACCAGTATTGACACATGGGTTGTTCCTCTTGTTACCAGCTGTCAACTAGATGTCAAGCCATTGATCCCTTGAGCCTAATGCTCCAGCCAATTTTCAGTCATCTAACTGCCAACCTCAGAAGAAATTGCATAATGAAGACACCGCAGCAGAACATACCACGGCAGAACACACCACTTGTATAGCGGCATTATATTCCGTTTTCCCCTATTCTCTTTTGCTAAGAAGGCCTAAAATTCCATTTACTTTTTGAACTGCTATTGAACACTAAATTGACTTTTCATAGGCCCTTTTTAACCAGAAGATCACTTTCCAGGGTGATAATAGCCTGTTCCAAGACTACCACTGTATAAGCAAAGCTAGGATTGTCCTCCTTCCCCCTTCTGTTCCAGGTACATAGTTTACAACACTTTATTCTGCCATTTTATTTTTGTCTTTGTCTTTTCCTTCTGGAAGAATTTCTCAAGGGCAAACTTTTGTCACTTCATTACTCATCTCCATTTTACAGTTTAACACTGATCATGATAGGACTCTGTGCCATGACCTTTTCTCTACTGTGAGAAGTAGCCATTATTTTTACCCCATTTCCCTTCTTTTATGCAATCTTTTGTCTACCTCCCTCTCAGAATTTCTCCTCTGATCCCATGACAGCTTAGCTGGAGGTTCTTTGGTAAAGGACGATGTAGGACTTTTGGAATTCCAAACAGATTATATCAGCTGGGTCTTCCAAGGCTGCTTCCTTGCAGATAGCTCAGAGAGCGTCAGCAGGCTTTTGACACGTGACTGTGCCTTTAAAAAAAAAAAAAGCTTTGTTGACTGTCCTCTGCTTTCATATTTATCTCCATGTCCACTTATTGTACTATTCAGCCAGCACAGACCTCAGGCTTAATACATTCTAGTTCCCCAAACCCCTTTAGAATCTCTTATAAGTTTTGTGTTACACTAGCCACCGTTAGTCACCTATCATACTTTTTCAACAAAAAGTTACATACTAAAGATAGCTCAGCTCTCTCACTCTTAGTTTCTTTTCTGAATTGTTGGATTATTACACCACTTCATCCCAACAACGCGGCTAGAGGAATTTGTACTTGTATTGTTAGAAACACAGCTGTCACAACCAGCAAGATCGAGGGTCTTGCCAAATCGATAGCAGATGATAAAGAGCATAAATAACAAGGCAAAAGGAGCGATTCATCTCCAGTACGTTCTCATGGAGCAATGCATTGATTGTTCCAGACTTTGTGAAATAAAAGGGGCACTCAGATAGTGATTTTATAGCCATGAGTGAACTTTTATGAACTCACCTAAGCTCTCTTGAACTTTTCTATTTTATCTGACAGAATATCATTTGCAATGAGTTCTACAATGGAATCTTGCATTGCGTGAATGAAACAAACAGACACACACAAACACATCCACCCACCAACAAAACCCTTCCCCCCCAAGTCAACAACACACCACTAAGACTGCACTACCACATTATTCCAACATTCTGCCTGCTAAAGGACACTCAATGAAACTAACAGGAAGAATAATGAATAATCTTTCTCTTATTTATCCTCTGCACAGTAGTCATGTCTTATAGACTAAGCAGAAAATAAAGACTCATTTTCTACCACCTTGCAGCTCATGCTGTTGTGGAGGTACCAAATAGAACACGACTCCAAAAACACAAAAGCAGGTAGCACCTGTTTGCAATGGTCCAACTTACTGCACACTGAATTTCACAGTAAAAAAATAAGATTACAGATAAGGAGATAAGGGGTTACATTTTAATGCTATTTATATAAAAGGAACTAAAACATGAAATATCATGCTGAGGTAGGTTATAACCTTTTTACATGTGGGTATACTGGGGAATGCATCTGACTTCCCCATTTCTTCAAGTTATATAGTAAGCTATTCAAATCAAGAGGTAGGGCTAAATCAGTTTTGATGAGTAGAATGCACACACATACAAAGTGATTTTAAACAAGTGAATTCAGTTCTGATTGGAACTTTCTCTCTTAGCAGACAGCTGTTGGAGAGTCTGCAAAACTAACGCCCCTCCCTGCCTAAAACCCCAAACCCCACAACTCTAATTTCATATTAGCCAGCCACATCTTTGTTTTTCTGCAGGTAAAAAACCTGCAGCTTTGATAAGCTTCAAGTATTCATGAAGAAGGATAACAATTCTGAACATTTAAAAAAAAATCTGATTTGCCTAGATTAGCTTGGAGCTTCAGTTGGGGCATCTTGTGCAGAAACGTGTAACTCAGTCTCCGTGGAAAAGCATACGTTAAAAATTATTTTTCTCTCAGGCATATTATTATTTATTTTCAGTAAAAAGCAGTCATGCTGCAAGATGAAAGTATACAGTTCAAGGTAGACAGCAAATTGAGCATCTATTTGCAATATAATATGCCTACAAAAAAGCAAAGGTAGTTTCAAGCTGCTTATTACAAAGCAAAGATTATCCCCTTAAATGACTTTAGAAGATACTTCAATTACTTTTGGGCAGCATATTATCAGAAAAGGAGGTCAGAAGAAAGAGAAAATAAAGTATGTACAGGGCTGGAGAAAAAAAAAGTGGTTTTTTGAAAGAATTAAAGGAGGTTAAAAAATAACAAGAAAAGCAACTTGCTTGGCTAAGTGATGACTAAGAGTGAATAATATAATGGGCATAACATATCTTTAGGCTATTAACTTCCAAAAGGGAATGGATTACTTGATGTGGTACACAATGTATAACTAGAAGCAGCAACATTAGATTATGACAAAGAAAATATAGGCTATACATAGAGAAAACTTACTGGAAGTGAAATAGGCTACTTCCTAAGAGAAGTGGTAGGAACCAAATATCAAGAAATTTTAAGACTGTTCAACTCTAGTACATTAAGAATAATACTATGCAAGAGTTTCATCTGAGGATACATACTTATCAAGATCATATTAACCTCAACTAAAATATAAGCAGGCTCCAGTGGAAAGTTATCCTACCCCCGAGTGGTTTGGTTGGTAAACCGCTCGAGAAGCCAGCACTCTCAGGGTCTGTAGCAGCATTATGGTACCCCAGTCACAAACGCTTCCCAACACCAAGGCCAGGAATCAAATAGCTTAAGCTTAGAAGGGGCATCTGGAGGTCTTCTGATACAGCCTCTTGCTTATAGCAGGTCCCACTCTGAAGTTACATCAGGTTGCTCTGGGTCATATCCAGTCAAGTTCTGGATAACTCCAAGGACGGAGATTCCACAATCTCTCTGGCCAACCTGTTACAGCATTTGACCACTATAACAGTGATTTCCCCTCCTCTTCCCCCCCCGCCCCAAATCTAATCAGAATTTCTCTTGTTGCAACTCATGTCCATTGTCTCCTCTTGGAAGTGCACAGTGAAGGACAAGAGCCTGTCTCCTTCTCCTCTATAACTGCCCATTAGGTAGATAAAGACAGGAATGCTACAGCTTTCTTATTTCAAAGACAAGATAACCTCAGATCAAGATCTCACTGCATGGGATGGGAATCTCAAAGGACCCTAACCCCCTATTTGCAATCGAGCTCCTAAGTGTCCATGTGCATGCAGTGGTGGAGAAACATTTCAAGGGGGGGTATCCACACCCAGTGAACCCACACCACCCTAGAAGTATTAGGTACTCTGGCCCTAATCACGAGCTGAAAGTTTTAAACTTGTTTGGTAGACAAGCGTCTGACATACCTGGATGTCTCTCCCTTTACTGCAGGGGACATCCGGTCTTCTGCCAGATGATGTACTAAACAGCATATAACAGGCCCCAAAATAGAAAGTTTGGATAGACTAAATACAGACATAAATAAAGCAAGCCAGTTTTTGTAGTTTCCTGGACATCAGAGAAAAATGGAAATCCACAAACCAAAGTGTTATTCATTTTTCCCAAATTCATGTTGCTTAAAAATAAAGACACAAAAAAAAACCTTTCTAGACTTCCACCCACATCATTAAGAAAACTCCAGCTTTACGAAAGTGACATCATCTTTGGTAAGAGAAATTAAAAGCTTGAATGCAAGATTTAAATAAACATTTTTCAATAATCTTGTGATTAAAAGGAGTCCAGTGAGGTGTCCACATACTCAGATATTTTGCAGGTATTTAGGAAATTGAAAGAGGCAGCAGGAGATGGCAAATCAGCCTATTATGAACTTATACTGTAGAATTTAACATTTTAGCCTGCTGAGTACGTTGGCAAGACAAGTTAATTGCACAGCTACTAGAGGATAACAGGATAAGGTTAACATGTGATCCCACGGAAATATTTATTGATTCCAATAGAGTAATTTTGCACTAATAATGTGATGACTACAGAGCAGTGTACTTTATTTCATAATAATATTGTATTAGCTTATGACTCCACTAACTCTAGTATGGACAGCCAAAATCTGACAGCTTTTTACCAGAACATTTTACCACCAACCTCATATTTTACACGCACAAACAAGCACTTTTATATATAACTCACTGAATTACTAACATTTTCCCTTCATTGTGACTAATTGGATTTTCAGAGACAGGCAGAGGATGTAAAGACATTTTCTGATGAGCTTTTGAGCAAATGTTATTTTGCTTTTAGGTTTGAGTAAGATGATCTTGGTACATTACTACTACTTTGAAGATAATTATCAGTCACAGCTGTCCAGTTTATCACAGATGTCACACTGTTTACCATTTAATTCCCTAACTGGCTGCCCCTATACAATAGGCTCAGATATGTAACATGAACTATCCTGTTCTTTTTTTTCACCTCCCCAGGGAGGAAAAGGTTTTTTTTTTTTTTTGTTAATATGTTATCTTGTTGAATTGTAGAAAGAGAGGAGGCAGAAGACAGAAAGAGACACAGGAAGATCTAGGAGAGAACAATTTTGTTGTGCAAGTGCCAGCATGTGAAGAAGAGGCTCCCGATTTTTTTCCCCCTCTCCTGAAGAGGGAGCAAGACTTGCAGAGAACTCTGGGTAGCTGACTAAAACGGTAACCTCTGAAAAACCCTAGACAACAACCAAAAACAGTCATTCTACCAAATGACTGACGGTTATTAATCATCTAAGACCAAAAACAGATCAAGAGTAGATGTCTACCCCATGTAAAGTGATCCATAACAGATTGATTTAATTGTAAAATGGCATTGTCTTGCATATCAGGAAGGGGAGATAGAAGGGGAAGGTCAAGATGCATCCTTTTAGGTGATTTTATGCACGTTTGAAAGATGTAATTAATCAGGTTTTAGAAAGACATCCTGGTATTTTTCCTTCATTTTCTCAAGTGAATTGTCTGCTAATTAAATTAGTTTAACAGTTAGCTGGAACTCGTGTTCCGCAGCACCTTTACAGATAAAGGAAGATATAAAGCTTGCTTCAGATAACAGAAAAATTGCATTAGGAAAAAAAGTCTGAAATTCTCTTTAGAGGCCAATGTGCAGCCAGACATACCCTTTGTGTATAGGAAATCATGCACAGGGACATCAGTCAACAATCTTCACTAATTGACTGGAACACTAAGAGAAGGTTATTTACACAGATTTACCGCCATTTGCCAGTTTCCTTAGTTTACCTCTATCTGCAGTGGAAAAAAAAAAAGGGGGGGGGGGAGCTTCCTTGGGGAAAAATTCAGAATCAAAAGACTCTCTTGCTGTCCTCAGAAAGGAATTTAGCAGGGGTAGCTTCATTAGAAAGATTGGTCAGAATGACCTTTTGCCAAAACTCATGGTGATGTTTCAGCATCACTAGTATTTTGCAAAATACTTTAGTGCCTTCAGTGAGTACTTGGTTCCTTCAAGGGAGCCTCATGACAGTAATCCTTTCAGGAACTTTTGCACAGCAAGAATTCAAGCAACAATTGCTTAATTATGTGATGGATTCATTACTTTTTTTTTTTTTTAAAATGAGAATCAAGAAGGCGCATACATACAATATACAAAAGAATAGACTATTCAGAGAATAACAAACCCTTTGAACAACCCCACGGTTAGATAAAAATCTCCAAAATATATAAATCACGTGGAGCAGCAGTGTATTTCTCATACTGATGATAACATTTTACTCAGTCTGCACATTTTTCCCAAGCAGCTAGAACCTTCATTTTTCATTTATTTATATGCTGCTGCCACCAGTGAGCATTTTAACTGAAGTAGTGCAGTTTAGGAAAAAAAGGACAGGACAAAAAACTTATCCCAAAATATCAGTTCATGTCCACTTTTTTTTTTTTTTTTAATTTTAATTAGTCCCATGATATTTTCTTATTGTCATTGCAATACTTTAAGGAAGGGATTACACTTAGCCTACACAGTTTGCATAGTGATTTCCATAGTGGTGCCTTACTGGTCCATAACTGGGTTTTGTGCCACTGTAACCCAGATAACATCAAGCTGGCATGCGATGTTGCATTCCAAGTCTCACTGCACTTATAAGCACTCATCTTAAAAGAACTAGCTTTTTTTCAATTCCTGACAGGAGCCACTGAAGTTATTCAAATGCCAAGCCTCACAACAGGTGCTGAATTTGACAGTCTAATTTTCAGGTCTCCACAGATCAACTGGTAAACTTCTCCAGCCTTCCCAGAATTTTAAATGACCTTCCAACTTATCAGACAACCATCCTGAACAGCTTGGCCTAAACATGTCCTAGTTTGAGTTGCGTATCTGGATGCTCACTTATATATTTTTAAATAGTATTTAGGAACGAAGCGTACTCTCTTTATATATATATATATAAATTATATTATTATATATATAAATTTCTTCACAAATTCATTTTTGAATGATACAACGATGAACAGACATTAGAAGAGGTCTGGTGCAGTAGAATAGAGAAGTATTGGTTGTCATGGTGAATAAAGCTCTGTAGTAAGCAGAACATGTTTCATTTATTTAAACTGTTATTCAAGCATCCATGAAAGTCGTATTCCTCGTTTGGAAGAGGAATACAAGTCGGCCATGAAAAATTGATTTTGTTGACGTGAGTACATATGACATAATGTAAGTATCTTCTAACTTACGGGAAAATATTTATCATTTAAATATTAAAACTAAACTCAGGTAGAGCACCACCAACAAGAACTGCTGAAACAGTAAGTTAACTAAAGCTAAATATAGCATGCAAGCATCTCCTGTACTCTAGGTAACAGATCTTTAGCCTGGAGCCACAATACATTGCCCGTTCAAGTCCTTAGTACAGAGCATTAAGTGAACTATTTGTCTGATAGATCATTTGAAGAGATACTATTAGAAGCAAATACCATATTCTTTTCCAGTGACCTGATGTATTTCTTCATTTTCAGAAGATATCTTAAGAGAGTCAAACTACCCAAGCAAGAGGTACAGCACATACCTCCATCCCATATGCCCATGTGAGAGCTAAAGTGGTTTTAAGACATTTTGCACACCGTTAATCCTGTACTAAGACAGCCCTTGCTGCAATTCTTTATCTTTTAGTTCAGAGTGTCCAGCAATAGAAATACTTCTTTTCAACAATTCTAAACGCCAAACCAATTCTTAAAGCACTTAGGATACTTCAGTAGCACTTATGTTCTTCACAGTTTTATGGTTCAACTTCATGTTTTTGTTGTCAACAACATCTCAAGCACAACCTACTCTTCATTTTCTTCCAGTTGCCACTGGCAAGAGGGGGAGTATATCAGAGGCACTAAACTGCCCAAAATGTAAAGATTTACTTAAGTATTCTATAAATAATGTGTGGGGTATGAAGTTATCAATGCCACTAAATGATAACCATAATCTTATTGCTAATTGTTATTATACACTACAGCCAGGACTGGACTTTGCAAGAGCATTAATTCACTTGATTTCACATTTGGATAGTTACCCTAACTATAGGGGATGCTCCAGCTCCTTATAAAGAGCAAGGTCTTGAAACTACTTGAATAAACACCAGTTTTAGTTAGGCTATGTTTCATGCAAATTTTCAGAGTACAATAGAAAATAGTTGCAACTGACTGACATAAACCAAAAACCTGTAGAGGGAAAGAGGGCAAGATTCTGAAGTTAAAGATGCTGAATAAACACTAGCTCCGTTATCTGACATTCTTAACGTGATCCTACAACGTTGCTTAAACTCAGATAAGTAAAATTGGATAATTTTAGTTACCTAGAAAAAAAACTGATGCAAGTATCAGTCTGCAGAGTTATGGCAAAACCTGAGAAGATGCCTCTTGTGAATATTGTCCACGTCCCCTTATATTTTTTTTTTCTTTTGACCTCTGTGGTTCATGTCTTTAACACAGCGCTAACCAAGAATGAGGCTTTGCTTTTTCCTCTAATCTTACTGTCTTTGGACTAGATTATTAAAGCATGCACAAATATACTATGCAATACTAGCAATGAGCAGAAGTATTATAAAAACATACCATTAACAGGAGGTACACAGGTGCTCCTCCAATGAAGTTTGCATTGTTATGTAGCAAAGGCCACTTTGTTGGTTGAAGACAGTCTTAGTCATGAACCATGAAATATATAATGCGAGCAACAGTCAGATGAATAGCCAGAAAGCAGAAAGGAGTAGCGAACACTACAGCTGTAGCAGGCACTTCATATGCAGAGGTGCTTGAGGATAACGTATGTTATGAGCAAGAACTAGGCATTATGGCTAAGGTCAAGAGCAACACAAACTATATATGCCGTTTTCCCCTCTCTCAGTTTTGCAGCTTCAATGCAGTGATACTTGATTATAATATTTTTCAAATTAAGAATTTAAATCTTTCTTAAATTCCTCATCAAGGTTTTCTTGGCCTTCTCTCCCCACTCCACCCCACCGCTAAAATTGCACAGCTGCTGAAAAAAGCTAAGCCAGGATCTTTTAACATAGTCATGTGAGATTAACAGCTGATTAGGATTTCTTTAACTGGTTGGATATTTGTTTGAAGATGTAAAGCTGATTGCAGCTCAACATCTCATATCATCCCATTGCCTTCTGAATCACCAACAGTAGGGAGGGGAGTCTTATTTTAAGATAAAAGCAGATGACTCACACACATGTGATGCAAGACTCGAAGGACAGTGACATTTACACCTTGGTCTGATCTTAACAGCACTGAGCCCTTTGCAAAGAAGCTGCTGAACAGACAACACTAACATTCCTCCTCCGAGTCCGAGCGGCTCTGGAGTAAAGTAGTCTTTACTCTGTGCGAGTAAGATGTTATACACAGGTAGAAAGAAATTCAGTAAGTGAATTTGCTGTCTGGCACCACAATTTAGAGTCTGCTCCTGAAATATTAAAATACCACTCTGTTGCTACCTTAGTTTTCTTGGACAAGAAAAGTAGAAATAAAGAGTGGATTCATTCTGAGTATTTCAAGTACCTATCTGTATATTTGCGTGTTTTAAATATAAGAACTGTTTTAAGCAATACAAAGCAATGCACGAGGGGGATGGAAGAAAAGAGACATAAAACAAGACAGACACCTTTAGGAGGCAAGAGGAATGGCTGTTTTCATGCCAGGCTGCCGAAATGATCCTTGGTTTGAGTTGGGATTTGCTCTTCTTTGAGGTCACGGCTAATTTTTCCAGTTACACTGACTGCCAAAAGCAAGGTATATTTTATTCTTGATATAGGGCAGAAATGTTTCGTGCAGAATGAAGTTTTATATCCTACATCCCCTGGACACTTAATTTCTAGTTATTATTAAACATGAAAAAACCTGTTTAGCACATGTGCAGTGTTCTTTTTACCTTAAGCATTTAAAATTCAATCAAATTTTATTATTTCTTGTCAATTACAGCTTGAACAAAAACATTCATATGCATGTTGACCAAAATTCTATCCTTTTCAGCAAGAAATGTTTTAGTGTTTCTCTCAGCTCTGCTGAGTGAGGGGTATTTCTGGAAAACAGTAATTTTTGCAATCCCATAATCCTAAAACAAATGTGAAGCCATCACTTAGCAGGTAACAAGCAAAGCTTATTGAAACATTGCATCCATTGGCCACCATCAGTCATACTTTGGAGACTACGGAACTGAGAAGCATAGAGCTACTGCACAACCCTGACAATAAATGTACATATTAACACATACACATCTACAGAACACTTAGTGATGAGATACTGAATTGCACTGTTTTCCAGACCCAGCGCAGAATTACCTATCACAGACTCTAGCAAAGACATTTAGACTTGTATTTTGAAGACCAGTATTTGGTTACTAGGATTCTGTGCTTTGTAGCAAAAAACTTCAATTCCTTTGTGTGTACAGGACACTTAAAGAAAGAAAAAAAAAGATGAAAACTGGATTAGTTACATAAAGATCCAAGACTGCACATGATAAAAGTCAAATTGCACAGGACTCATGGATTAGGTAACTAGTTGGAGCGCTCTAGCTATTCCGCTAAGTTCTGCGAACAACTGTGCTTTCTTCACCAGAAATGAACAACTGTTCTATCCATGCAATAACTTACAGCTTCTGGCAATTGTTAGTTCAGTGCTAGCCTTGCTAGAGAGGACTGAGGAGCACCTTCAAGAAGTAGCTGCATGTAATAGAAGAGTAGTTATCAAATACTGCAAAACAAGCCCATTTGGCAAGTCTAAGGGTTAACCATGGAAGGAGACGTGCAGAAGGAAAATGGACCAAGGTTTGACAAGTCACTCAGTCTCTGAAAGACATACGTGAGCTCCTGCTTTGCACAAAGCAACACGATGCATTTTCCAAAGAGGAACTTTCGTAGCTTCTGTAACTGTAATAAATATGAATTATTTGAGTGGACTGTTTCTCATATTTCACAAGGCATATTCACTTTGTTTTCATTCAATTCATTTTGCATTTTCTAATGCATACATTGTTTAAGGCTTGGGATATTTGTTTCATGCTCAAGGACAAAAAGAATGAACTTTTATCCTTAGAGAGGCACACACCCAGGAGGTAGGTTGAAATATACTAGTCCTCAAGAATCCTGTCCATGATCTAGGACCAAACAGCTATAGATCTTCATCCAGAAGGGAAAAAAGAAAAATAAAGTCATGATTTTGTCTTTAAGAAGGTAAAGATTCTAGCAAGAACCTGACCGCATGTTTGAAATCAAATATTTTTGTAGTTAAAAATCATTAAAGTTCATTCTAATTTAAATTATTCAAGCAAGATCAGCAAGTAAAGATGGCAGCACTCTTACAGTGCATGGTTGTTGAGGGCTGGACTGGAAAAAAGCATTTTTAAAGGAAGACATAATAACCACATTCGGATAAAGCCTTGAGATTTTACGTTAGTTTAATCTTATCGCTAGATTGATCATCTGAGAAAGTTAAACACTTTTGACAAGTAAATTTAAACTCAGAATTATATTTCCGAGTTGTTGGACTTCTCAACCTCCTGTCTGTCTTCAGCGTAAGAAAATCACCATGCTATGTTGTTCATGTAGAGAGCAAATAACTGGGAACAAATACATACGCCCGGGACTGTGCAGTAGAGACCAGAGGAGCAGAGGCTCCTGTCCTGGAGGACACAGCGTTTCAGTGCAGTTTGGAAGATGTGTCCCAAGCCTTGCTACACTAGGCACAGCTTGTCCAAGGGTGCGAGATCAGGCCGATTAGCTGCCACTGGCAACCTGGAACGTAACTAGAGAAAAACATGGGAGGTGATGCAATGCGCCCCTCACCGGGACACAGTAGGGTTCTTTAAAAGGCTTATCTTCCAGGTCTGGCTTAGGCTGACCAGCACACAGCTTTTGTCTGGATCATTGGCAAAAATGCAGCAGATTTTTTTAAAAAAAACACTCTTCAGAACAAAACAGTCCAAAGAGTACTACCTGCGTAAGTCTGTACCATAGCTCTCCTTTAAACGTAGCATTAAAATAACATGAATGACATTTTACAGTTTTGCAAATACTAAACCATCAGTGTGCTAAAGCATACTTTTTGAGACCCTAATGAACTTCAAATGAGGAAAGACAGTTAAATTCTTGAGCAATAAGACAAGAAGGACCTCTCTAGATTACCATCAAGGCCTATGACAAGGTACCAGGCCAAATCAAAGAGAGCAAGCGTACTTTCCAGAGATTAAGTATATCCTAAAAAAGTTATTTCATAACACTAGTGCAAAGGAGAAATATAGCTTATGTATTAAAATATATATTATATATATACAGACAAAAACAGTTTAAGTCATGCTTCACTACTGCCAGTACCGATTTAATATTTTAACAATTGTTGAGGCTTCCCATAAGCTAAGCTTTAGAGTTTTCAGGTACTAAACAGTACAACTGAATACACTAATAACCAGACTTACAGTTAGGGGGCCTAGCATGTTAAGAATTTATCTCTAAACAAAGTGAATAAAAACTCACTTTGCTGTACACTTAAAAGGCAGGGAAACACATTAAGTTCACAATACTCAGGAACCCACTCTCATTCAGCCATCTATCCCCACTTACAGCTTGAGCCAAACATTTAATCTGGCCTATGAATTATTTTCCTATCCAAAATGAAAGGAGGAATCTCCCTATAACACAACTGCTTCAACAACTTTACCTGCACATTCACAAGTATCTGCCATCAATCTATAATTTGGGGGAAATCAAGACACTCTGAACACTGCATCAGGAACAGAAACCAGGGAAAAGAGCAGTTCTTAATGGCCTATATTAAAAACTCTCTGAAAACTTCGCTTAAGCTATCTTATCTCTCCAACAGATTAAGTACTTTCTAGGAAAGCAGACCTTACACTACCCCTAGCTCTTGTTAAGCAACACCTTTTCCCCTAAACAGCTCACCTTTTCTTTTCAGCCCCTTCCCTGTGGTCCTCATAAACAGCTGAAGAAGGCTTTTCTTAAAGCCCAGCACCTACCCACTTCTTACTCAGGAAGGATTAATGGTTAATTGGAGTCAGCTGCATGAATTCTCACCTTCTCTGCTTTTCCTCTGTTACAACTCAAGTATGTAAAACCCATTGTGAAAGGCTGTCAGGCTGGAATATTACTAGTGAAAATCCACTTTGTAATAGACAACTAGTTCATGAGGTGGGAGGCAAAAGAGCAACTTTTCAATATTCTGTATGGACCAAAAGATCAAGGAAAGACTTTGATGTAAGTCCTGCTCTCCACCCACTCTGATAACTTCCCTGAATGAGACCTTTAGATATGACAGGCAATGAACAGTTAAAGCTAAGCATACATTAATCATTCATGATAAAAAAGGTTACATAGTATAAAGATACCTGTTTTCTCTTTGTCATTATCATAAACAGCCAGACAAAACAAACAAACACACCACAATTATCTACCAAAAAAAATTCTAAATGACAGTGAAGCGAGCCCCGAGCTTCAATCTGAACTCTGTCTTGCAGAAACCATAGTGCTGTTACAGGAAGAAACAACGTGAAAGAAAAGAGTGTCACTGAGCTACCTTTTTTGGTGTGATTGCTAGCTATGTAATCATCTCAGAAAAATATTTCTGGAGTTACTGCACACCTATCATCTCTTTAATGTGAATGAGATGTGAAAGTCTTTTCCAGAGAAACTTTATTCTGGAAAAAAGGACATATTCCAAGTAAAGCCAAGGAAACCATGTACTCCTAATTGGACTATATATACAGAAATCTTCTGAAATCAACCTGGTGTCTCTGTACAACATTCTGCTCAAACATTTATGGCCTGAAAGCACACAAAACATAACCAACTCAGAGCCTGGTAAAGAAATGTAAGAAATGTTTCTTCAGACTCGTTTTGCTTAGTCGTTCAATTCTCAGATTGACTTTACATGGAAAGTTCAGTGAGCTGCAGAAATCTGGTCAGTTATTTGCCTACTGCATCTTGAAAATCATTCCAGATACATAAATTTTACTGCATTTTTCCAGATAGTCAGTATCAAAAATTTGAACAGTTTTTGTTAAACATGCTCCCTGCTCCTTGCAATAAAGCCTTTGGCTTGATTTTTTAAAACTGGAAGACCTTTAAGTTTCTGTGTTTCATTTCCTTCTTTTCAACAAAAAAACTTCCTAAGTTCAATTCTTCAGCCTATTGTTATACATATTTAAAACAGTGAATTTCTATGAAGTAAACATTATGATAATTCAGTAAAGCAATGAATATATCTACTGAAAAAAATGAATGAACAAAACTAATTCAAATTTGCTGAAAGTGTAAAAAACAGAGTATTTGATTTCTTGCTTAACAAGAACAGTGAGATATGATGTAAAAAAAAAAAAAAAGTTTCAGAAAATAGCTATTGTACAATTGTAGAACGAATATCAAGTTAGAGCTCCCTTGAACCGCAAGTATTATTTGGCCCCAATTTATTTCATTATCAAAAAGAAAATTAAAGAAAAGAGAGAGCCCAGAATCAATTTTATGTGCTTTTTACCTAATCAAGCAATGAGAAGTCTGGGTTCTTTTCCTTCATGGAGAGAGGAGGATGGAAGAAGGGAACTGCTCCTATTGTCAGCAGGAAGTTTTTTGGTCTGCCTAGCTACTGCATCTTCTATCTAGTAGCAGACAATACCAGAGAGAAACTAAAAACCAAGAACAACCACAACCTATTTTGCCAAGTCAGAAAAATGGGGGAAAAATATCTGGAGAGATGATCTGCGTTTTGCATAATGAAGTAAAAACTTCATTAGAAAAAAAGCCTGTTTAATGGTGATTTTCAATCAATTGAAACCAAATATTGTAAACCTGACCAGCTGTTATTAATTACAGAGTTACAAATTAAATATACTTATAGATTCAGGAGTACAAAACAATATATTGTTTACTGTTTGGTTAAGTTCTTTCTCAAGAAAGAAAATGAGGTAGATTTTTTTGATATTTTTGATAGCCACCTGATCAGTCCCAGAGAGATTTGCAGTCCTTGGTAAATTACCTAAGAATGAAAGAAAATGAAGAGTAGTCCACACATTTTTGTCCCTATCCCTCCCTACCTCCAAGTTCAGAAATCATTATACACTGAAAATTATCTAGAATGCAATAAGTTTTTTTTGATGAAACAGATGAATTAAGTCAGCAGATGGTAGACAAGACAACCAGACTGACATGGTCTAAACAGTACCACATGAGTCACCATGTCTGAAAAAAATTGCTCCAGACTGGATTCTTCCGCTAGGGCTCAGACATCTGCCTCTCAGCACCCTTGTCTGCTCCAGGTTCCTCATCCTCACTATTTCCACCTATTTCTCATCCTCGTCTACTCTGATTTTTCTCTTTGCCTATTTCAAATTTACGAATGAGCTGTCAATTCTTTAACAAAAATGCCTAAGATGTTGATAAGCCTGCAGAGAAAACTGGTGAGTTTTCTTCCTCCTGAGCAATCAGGCTTCAAGAGCAGTTGATACAGTTGGAGCAGGAAACTGTATGGTCTCTGAAGCACATTTTTCTGTACTAGTAAGACCTAGAATGTGATGCTCAGCATGGATACTCATGTCCCACAGCAATGCAAATGTAAATCATAATGTTGAATTTCTTCTCTGCCCAGCCCCCACTGCATTATCCTGCCTGTGTATCCAGGAACGCTTCTTCACACAAAGCTTCAAAATCAGGCTCATGCTATGCAGTGTGCACTGTGTGAAAGCTGAGGCTTTTTCAGAAACTCTGTCTAAAAGAAGGTGCTTATGAGAAGAACTGTTTCAAGGAATGCAAAAACTTTACAAATTCTTGACACCCCCTCAGGAACTGGTATGCTGGCTCCCATGGTTAATGCACCTCTGTGATAGACTGAACAGCTGTACAGCACTCCGGCATCCTGCAGCAGAAAAGCAGTGGCAGTCTATTCTAACCAAGGACTTAGACGCACAGAAAACTTGCCCCTCATGGCAGCCTAGCTTAGTTTAGAAAGCAGCCCAGTTTTCTTTAGTAATGTCACCATCTCTCATGACGTGCACATTACATTCCCAATAACTAAAGAAGTCTGCAGTAAGTGCTAAACTGGATTCTGTAGATGTGAATCAGCATGACTGCTGAATTCAACAGGTACATCTCATTAAACAGCCAAGAATTTATCTCATAAAGCCAGGAGGGCAATGAATCAGACCTACTGCATGTTGAACAGCTAAGATCATTTCATCGCACTATGAGGAAGTAATTTATTTGAAAATTTTGGTCATCTAACAAAGGAAGTTTTTCTTCAGTCTCTCTATATATCATTAATGTGGATCTTATTATAAACATCACATATCACCTCAAAAATGAAACCCATCAAATTGATGAACAGAGGCATCTTTAGTTTAATCAGGTTTTCATATGTCTTTTCCTTTCTATTTAGATATTATTTCAGTAACTGCTTTCAACCTACATAAATTCACTCATAGTATACTTACTAATGCTTTGATATTTCAAATAAGAAATTTTATATTTTTTCCATTTCTAAACCTTTAAGCAACCTTTTCCAATCAAAAACTGCAGAAACTTTCCTAGCAGAACATGAATTATCCCAATATTAAGAATAACTCAGTTAACTCAGCTGTGTTTAGTACTATCCTAAAGTGGAACGTGACTTAGCATTCTTAAATAATAATGTTGTTAATAATATTTCTTAAATAACAATGTATTTATTATTATTATCATTATTATCATTATTATCATTATTATCATTGGCTTGATTTTCAGTAACATTGAGCACTACAGTAGATTAATTCCTGAAGCTAAAGTAACCAATGATTTCTAGAACCAGGCTACTGAAATCCTAGCCACACCTGAAGAATTACCATTGGCAGTCTTCTACTTCTTACAGAGTAATGGCTAGGATAGTGCCTAAGTTCTCCTAAGTAGTATTCATTTGCAGTCATTCTGTTTCCCAGATTCATTCTATCAATAAATTTAAACAATCAGTCTCTGAAAAAAGTATCTGATTTTGTTTGACATATATTGGTGAAAGCTGATCTTTTATATGATGCTTTAGAAGCTCAGAAGAAATCAGTACCAGGTTCTTATGCAACACAGTTATTACTAAACTTCGACATTTTCTTCTAATTCATTATCCCAGGAAAGCAGAATCACGTATTTGAGGCAAATCACTGCAGCAGAAGACAACATCTTATAGCTGTTATCATATTTAAAACAAAACCAGCAACAAGACAAAAGGCTTAGAGTGATTCAGAAATCAGAACAGTAAATCAATATTTGACATTTTCCTCTAAATGTCCAACTCTTAAAAAAAAATTTCAAAAAAGTCATATGTTAATGATTTGATTGTGAGCCCAAGTGATATCTTCAGAGTTCTCACACGTTAGTTACCAGTAAAATCAACAGAGTGTCTAGAATTCAGATAAGGTGTCATGGAATAATCCAAAGCATATCCTCAAGGTAAATAAGGACAAAGAGTTACTTTCATCTAGCTCACATAAGTTACATCCGTTCCTCCCTTAGGAAGCAAGGAAGGCATGAATCACTTTTCAGAGGTTCCTACATTCTGCTTTGACTATAGAGGGAGCCTAGACAACTAACATCACGTAGTTGTCTTTTACACGACTTAAATTAAGTCACGGAAATTCAGTCCAGAAGACATTAATTCCATGTTTTCAAGAAAATCTTAAAAGTATCTGACGTGAAGTGATCACAAGGGATTGCATTGGTGGGAAGTCAGAAAACTTACCTCTACCACACATTGATAGTGGATGTAGATAACATCTTTGGCCTTTATTCAGTCTTAATCTCTGAGAGTAAAACTTTGGAGAGAAGACAGGAGAAGGATTTGTTCAACCCATTTTTAATTTCTTCATGACTTTGTTTCAAGGATATAATGGAATCTCAAATTAAGGCTCTATTGGAACAGAAACAAATACAAAAATGCAGCAAACACTCTTCTATTCAGCTGTTCAGAATCAGGCCTACTTGCTTTTTCTGACAGATGGAAACTTTTATTGCTGTTGGACTTGCAAAGCCAACTCAGCTCCAGAAAGGGAAATGACTTTTTTCGTCCCTAATCTACAAAAACGTTGCCAATTATGCAAGGCATTTATGTTTAGCTAAGAAAAAAAAAAAGCCAATAAGCATATATTCTGTGGGTTTTGCCCTCCCATACAATAAAAATAGGATGAATCCATTTTTATTACAATTAATGACCTAACAACGACTTGCAGTGCAACATTTTAGTTGTGATAGTATTTCCCCGTGTATTTGCTCCAGCTGTTAAGCCCTGAACGCCTGTTTCCCAGGCTAGAGTTGCATGCACCCATTTGCATATATAGTACATCTTCATCAATGTCAAATTCAAAAACAGCCTCCTGAATATATGTTGTGCTTTATATTCTAGTGGGCTTTAAATCTTTGTTTAAAGGCTTCTGTCTGCTCTTTTTATTTTGGAATTTAATTTAGTCATAGAAGGTTAATTAGCCTTTAGATTTATTATTAGAGCAGTGAGTCAGCTCTTCCTCCCCACTCTTCCTGTACTGTGGTATGGCCAGTTTTATACTGGAGTCTCAAAAGAATAGAATGTGATTCATAATTTTATGCAAATATTCTACTAGCTTTAAAGGAAATGTTGATGGAAATCTCTTCAGTTCTTGTCTGTGCAAGAATCCTATTTCACAAGATTTCATTATAAACACTGGAAAAATGCAAAGTGAGAAAAAGGTCTGTGTTGAAACCCTACATCTCATTTATGGCCAACTATTTATATTAGCTGGGACTTCATTACTGAAGACAGGGGGAGGCTGCAAATTCTATAACCAAACCATTCTGCATTTGGACAGGTTATTAGAAAAAACCCAAATGTTTCACAAGAACACATCAACCTCATCAGTACTTGACGAAACATTATGGCAGAGCTTTCCTCCAGCTTCAGCATCTGTGTGCAACAGAAGTGTTTCAATAAGTTTATTTCACAGGAAATTTTTTGAAATTTGAGAAAGGAAATTATTCTAATGTCAGAATTATTGGAATTGAAATCCAAGGTTCAATCAGCTCTAGATATCCACCTACCAACTCTAAAAGACCGATATCCTCGTTTATGTTTCTATTTACTGCAATCTGTTCTATTTCAGGTCATGTTAAGAAGAAAATAAGACAGAGAGGTCTATATCACACAGCAAAGAGTCACATCATCTACAGACAAGGGATTTCTGTGCCTGTCTATGGAACATGTCAAATGACAGATACTCCACACCCAGAATAGGCCAGTAAGACAAAGTAAAATTATGGTTACATCAATGAAACAAAGTTATTCCCTTATCTGGTGCAACTTTATGCAAGCAAAGGAGATTTTCTGTAGAAAGGTGGTTCAGTTCTACTCTTTTTAGGGAGAACCATCTTTGCATATTCCATTCTTTAGAGAGTACTAGGTGTGTGAGATTGAGACTGTCCAAAGTCAAAACATAGAAAAAACAGATGCAGAGAGGTTTGAAACATTTCAGTCACCATAAGCATTATGTACGTGTTCAGCTTCTGAAGTCTGTACTGCATTTTTATAATTCCATTTTATACCATGTTGCTACCTTTTACCTTTAAGAAAGTCAAGATACAGTAGTGAAACTAATCTCATCAGTATCTAACCAACTAAGAGGTGGGTAAGCTGATCACCCCGTGTACCCTCACTTAAAAACAAACAGGTGCCTTCAGGGGGTGTCTAATTTCATTCTAAAATGAAGTCCAAAATATGTAGGACAGATTGCTTATGAAGCTACCTTGTTTTCTCCACTGATTATAGTGGGAGCCTAGACTAAACGCCTAATTTTTGGGTGACTAGAGCAAACATTCAGAAAAATGCAAATTTGTGTTTCAGAAATGATTTATGAATTGAGTTTTAACTAGTTTTAATTGATAAAGACAAAGTTGCAGTGAGAAAGCACTGAAAAAGATTAGCTACAGCCACAGCCTTGAATGTTATGGCACTTTAGCTTGTTCACAACTCCTTTTCCTTCCTCCCCTGCTTACATTTGAAAATAATGAGTCCCTTGAACAAAGAATTGGATGGAATGGAATGACAATAAGAAGCTGCCAGCTGGCTTTAAAACATCATCTAATATTTCTTCAGCTCACTCACTAAGAAATGGCAAAAAAAAAAAAAAAGGGGGGTTGAAAAAGATGAGACCCATTGAAAACAAGATTTTTTTAAACCTACTTGAGTAAATCCAGATGGGAAGAAAGTCATAATGGCATGAATATGCAAAAAGAGGTACCTGTAGATTCATCTGCACTTTTGTGCAAGATTTCTAAAGCAAGGAGTAATTATGTATATACAAATCCTGATAAAATGTAGATATTTGTTCTGAAAGTATTACTACAGATCTAGTAGGAAGTGGAGAGAAGTTCTAAAGAAATGATACTGAAAATTTCACATAACCAGTTCAGAGATAAATACTCTAAAAATGGAGCAAAATTGTAACTACTGAAGTCACTACTGCTGCACAAAGGTGACTATAGTAATACTGGACCCAGCATAGAGCTTACGGATACAATTTCATCCTGTTAGGATTGCACATTCAGTGAAACAGTGATAGAAATACTATACCTTCTAGCAACTAACACGGTGCTTATTGACAATTTCCTGCTTTAAGACGCCAAAGCGTGTCATGAAATTCGATCTAGACACTCACTCTCCTCAGAGTGCTTACAAGCATGACACTTATGAATGCCAGGGGAGCTTTAGACGTTCAGCAATAAAACAAACAAGTCTGGTCACCTAGCTCACCTTAGCTATGACCTTGAAGAGATTACCTAGCTTACTGCTTCCTAGCCACTTGAAAGACACAGGAATGCCAGCCCTTAATCAGTGAATTAGAAACTACAGGGACAATCCAGATCCACAGACCTTTAACTCTCTATTCGTAATATTATTTCATAATGGGTTAACAATGCATTCCTGCGTCACAGCTGTGAGCAAAGGTAAAGTCCGAAAACTTCTGCACCAAAACTTCTGCACTCCTTTGAATTGGAACTTTCTGTAGTTGCCTAAAGCTACCGTGCCTTAGCTCTCACCCAGCGTTTTTGATCCATGGAATAGACAGTATAATTGCTAGAAGTACATGCCCTGGGCCAATTTAAAGACCTACATAATACACAGAAACTGCTAGGAGGAAGAAGAGAGGATTCTTGTCTCTAAAATGTGCTTCAGTTTTTGCACATCTCCTTCTTTCTTGCACATCTATGTCATTGAAATGTCTTTATTTCTTCTCTAGGCTAATATACTACTTGGAGAAAAATATAGCTGATTAGCTAGAAATGCACTCTTTGTGAAAAAAATTTTAGCTTTGTTGACAAAATCTGTGTATCTGTATCAGACTTTTCAGAGACCAGTGATTTACCTTAACTCTCAAACTGCATCTCTTCATATCACACTGACAATGGGCACATCTCAATGACTTTTCCTGCCTGCTTTGTTTTATCTATGCCTACAACTGGTTTAAAGTTTCCATTGCAGTAGCGTATGCGAATCTGCACTTAATCCCCCGAAGCCTTTTTCTGTTCTGTCATACTTGCAAAAAGGATACTTACTAGAAGAAGAATAAAAGAACAGTAAGAACACTTCAAAGTTGTGGATGTGCTTAAAGAGTGCACAGTTACTAATAGCTTCTAGTGAGGATCACAACAATTCGCAGAATGAGTATGTTCACTAAAGTGGAAATGGAAATAGGAATAAAATTACCCTGATTAGTCATTCAGAAACAATTAAAAATGTTGAAAATGTTCCTGTACAAGGAAGTTTTAGTCACTAGTGATGATGTCTTGCCCACTAATGACAGGTTTTACACCTAAGTGCAGTATTAAATGGCATACAAATGAAAGGCTCTAAAGTTACAAGGTAGCTGACATAAGATTCAAGCCATAAATATGAAAAGCAATGCCATTTTGTAGTTTCTAACCATTCTACTCCAAAGTACTTCAACCTTGACTGATGGAAGCCCAGTTTTTGCTACTTTTCTTTAAGACAGTGGAAGAAGAAAACAGCGTGTTTGAAACAGAAACCAGAGGGTAATTTTTACATTACTGACTTCTGGCATATAATTCAGGTGCTTGAGCTAACAGACGGCTTCCTAAAGGACAGTTCAGGTAACCTATTTTAGAAGTCAGTTGTTCTCCCAACTCCAATTACTTGAGAAATAATCAAGGCTTTCTCAGCCTCTAATGTTAGCCCTGAAGTGAGATGCCTAAACTGGGCAAAGTACATTCTGGGCTCCTAAGCAAAAGGCAAAAAAAAATCAATAGCAGTTTAAAAAAATCAAAGAAGAACAAAAGACCTTACTCTGGATGAACTCACTAACTCTAGAATAACTGGATTAGCTGGATTTTAGACTAAGAATTCAAAAGTAAAATTCCCATTCATGTCAGTGTTGCCAGGATTTTACCATGGTCTAAAATTCCAGGTTTACCATGACTGTACTGCACATGCTTAACTTTACTAAGTACTCTGTGTACAAGGGCAGTAGAAAAGAGCACTTTCATTAATGAGGCTAAGTGAAGTATTAGAATAGACATTCCTTATACTTCACACAGACAGTGAGACTGGGACAGTCCTGGAAGAATCATTTATTTTTTAACTTGGATAATATTTAAAGGTCTTTCATATCATAGCAATGTGACCTAGAGGCATGAGCAATGCTCTGGGACTTTGGTGACCTTACATAAGTAAAATCACTTTGCTGTTTTTGTGTTCTCATCTGCAAACTGGGGAGAATGGTACTTACCTCTCGTTCGTGAAAGGAGAGATCGAAGTCTTCACCCGGAAGCTAATCTGTGGCCTAATCATTCCAGTGCTGCTCAAGCTTTCATTGGTCCGAGATGGGACTGGAACTTTGTCGGTACAGGCTGGTCCGCTGTACTAGGGTGACTATCACTCCAATAGCATCTGCAAGAAAAACAATGCACTATGTAAGTATTTATTCCTCCTCTCTTTGCACTACCTTCCCTTTCTCCCATTTCTTCTGCAGAGGCAATGGCTGCACAAGTATCCTTACACAGCAAAATTCAAGAGGCATGCTGCAAGGCATTTCCTTCTCTCCCAGAAATTACTAGTCCACCAGCGCTATGTAACTCACAAAAAGGAGCTTTAGCAAAGTCAACACACCCCTTGTAGAAGCAATTGACACTCCTAAACCACAGTAAGGAGGAGGGCAGGGAAGGGTTCTGCACAGCTGTACCAATGCAATGGTATCATTTGCAGTTGGATCACAGCAAGCAGTGCAAGTAGGAAGGACAGGAACGCCAGGGTCTCCCTACCTTCCCCACAATAACTCCATGCCTACATTCTGTGTTGTTCTTAACTGGGATCTATACGTTCGCTGAGAGGCTGAAAAAGCTGGATATATCCAATGCATATTACCTGTGCTACAAAGGGCCACTCTTTAGAAATCAGAGCTTTAGGATAGTTCTGTAGCTAGAATATAAATTTGACTAATATTAACAATCATATTAAAAAGCATGGGAGGAAGCTGGACTGCTTTTTCTGGTTCAGCTCTTGCAGAAATGACACTTTCTGCAGAAGCTTAATGGGGCTTCAATGGGCAGCAACTGCATGGTTGAAGGTTACATTAATTTCAATCATGAGAAATTTTATTCTTCTCTGGAGCAGAGTTACTCTTAAAAACAAATCAAATTGAGTGTGGTAGTTTTTCTGATGTGAGCTCCAATTTTTCTTTTGTTTTTAGAGATTGGAATGAGTTGGCTAATCACCTAGATTGCTAGGCAACTGGGACATATTCTAGCAGTTCTTGTGGAAAAAGGTCAATCTTTTTACACTTCTCCATTTTATTAGATACTCTCATATTTTTGGCATCAAATTTTCCCCAAGTAGCACACTAGCTTTCTCTTGTCCTATTTTTGTGCCCATAATTAACAGAAATTCCCAATTATAAAATTTTTATGATTAATTCAGCAGCAGTCATTTCCAGCTGATCTGCTCTGCTGAATTTGGCTGTGCACTCTTACTTTTTTCATCCATTTATCCTGCCTTTTAAAAGACTATTGACTGATCCAGGCTTACTTGAAGATCTTGAGCTACCAAGCACATGCTCTAGCCCTGAAACTGGAAATGAGATGAGTGCCTGAGTATCCGCTAATGAGTTTAACATATGTTTGGAGTCTAAAAAGACAGTTCTTCATTCTGTCATGGTATCAATTCACGTTTCCTAACCTTTATTTGCAGATGCACCTTAGACTCCAACAGCAGTTCACCCCAGTTTCAATGGGGAAAGAGAGAGGCTATGTCCTATATTGTGGCTACATCACATGAACTAGCATCACACTGCCTGGAACTAATGAGGGCCAAGACCTTTTTGTCCGCTCCCACTTATTGTGTCTTTCCTTATTCCTTCTAAAATTTTACAGTATAGATTGAAACAATGTTAGGTACATCCAACATATGTGGCTTTATTATATTTCTGACTCTCACTCTTCTATTCTTTTCCTGAAGATAGTCAGGATCAGATCCTTTCCCTGACTCTAATTCCTTTATGTTGCTCTGTTGCAAAGTGCTGGAAAGCCGTAAGACGGCTAAGAGGAAATTCCCTGGAACAGGGAGATTGCCATTTGCATAGATAGGAGGGATTGTGCCCCTCTGGCTAGTGAAGGAGCTATAGCAATGAGGGGTCAAATAGAACAGAATCAAACGTAGCAGGTAAGTTCAGGCTTGTGGATCAAAGCAGATCTCTAGGACAATAAGGAACCTGGACTATCTACTCTTTTCCTTTTCTTTTCTCTCTCCTTCATCCAGATTTATTCTTGTCTCATACTCTACCAACTCTTGTGGCTTGAGTTGGATCTCAAATTCATTTATAACTTAACAAGCATAAAATTTGGAGTCATTTAGACATTTCCTCACATTAGAATTATTGATACAAGTTATAGTCCAATGAAGCTAACTTTTCCTAGGTTTCTAGCATGTTATTTCAAAACGATGGTCTCCACTTTCAGAGCCTGAATCTGACCTGCTACTGTACCATTGGCTTTAACTGATTTCATTTCACCAGTACAACTCTACTTATAGTTGTGCCCATCACATACTAAAAACTGCAAACTGATTTTCCTCTTATACTACCCTACCTAGTAAGAAATTCAAATTTTTCATTCAGCCCACTTGTATATTCAAACAGTATTCCCATGAGAGAGTAATGGTCAGTTTGACATGTGCTGGCAATAAGATTTTTACAAGATCATTTCAGGTTTTATATCCACATCGTTAACCCTTCTAAAGACGTTAGGCTTTATTCTTCATGTACCCTTTGAAATTCCCCAGCTGTTATCTGCCTTCAGACCCCTAATAGCTGAATTTCTCCCTCATGATCTTCCCTTACCTGAGTACCCCCTTATGATACTTTGTCTTTTTTACTGGTTGCTCTCCTTTTGAACCTCTGTTCCTTCAGAACTCAAAATCATCCGTGTGTTCTTTACTTAATCTCTAATGAGAGTATGGCTGAAGCCTCTTTTGTTTTGACTGATGTTACTGATTTTCACTCAGCTTCTCTGTGAAACTGAGTCGAGTAGTAGCTTTAGGTTCTCAGGCAGGCTGTCATGCTGTGCCGTCCCTGTTGCCCAACAAAAGATAATTGTTTATCTTCTTTTTTGGTTCAGATTGCCTAAAACAACAAGGGGGCTGCATTGTAGCCTGTTAGAGAAGTTGCATAGGGTAACTCTGAGTGAGGCTTAAACTCTCTGGCCTTGAGGCATAAGGGCATGTGAGAGCACTAGGGCTGCTGGAGTAGTGTCGGAGGACAATCTTGGGCAGAGGGAACCAAATCCGGTGTGGGCAGTGCCATTCAGTGTCTCTGTAACAGAGCACCTATCCTAAGGGAATTGTGCCCACCTTCCCTTAGAGAGATCTGGCTGACTCGCCTCAGAAGGGCACCTCGGGGCAAATTAGGGTGGGTAGTGGTAAGGGAACAGGTCCTAGGAACAAAACAAGGATCCAGACTGACAGCGCAGGTGCTCTCTGAAGAATGTCACTCCAATTTCATGTCTCCATAACCACACTGTTAATGGTGCTAACTGGAACCCATATTGAACTCTTTGGTAGATGAGCCAAGCACTTGAACAAGCATGACAAAGATACTACGTCAAAATTTTATGGTGAGTAGGATGGAATATACTTCATACAATGCCTGAAATGTTATCAAGGAGTTTCTGTCACTGCTCTGTCAATCCATTCCTTTTCACTTCAAGGGAATGCATTCGCTTAATATATAAAAAAATCAAAACTACATAAAGAATCCAAGTTTCTGAACAAAATTTTTCAGCTATAGCAGTGAAACATATTTCATATTCATATAGTGTTAAGATGATGGCTTTGCTATCACTGCAGCTTAGAGTGCAATGATGAAATGAAATCATTGCTCTGTGTACTCAATATCCTGAAATTTAAAGCAAAACTGGCTTATTATTCATGAAGATTTGCCACATGTGGGTAGAAACTAGTTGCAAGAACGAAGTGCCTGTATTTCTGGTTTAATGCAGCTGAATTACTTTTCTAGGTAAAGACGTTATTTGCCAAAACCCAAGGAGCAACAGCTCTGATATTTCAGTTTTTGACTCTATCAGGACCAACGCTTTAAAGCAGAGATTACTTTTTAAGTCTATTTGCTTTTCAGTTAACCCTTCACAGAATAAGTTGTATAGCCAAAAAGAGGATTTTTACAGAGTTTTTAAAGAACTGTCTTCCCTGTCTACTTGACGTATGCGTGACTAACCTCCTGCACATACACTGACTCTGCAAGTACCCACCAGTTTTGGTGCGAGAATACTCACAGCTCAGTACTTCAATATACATAAGAGATAGGATTCCAGAGACTCTTCAAATCACTGCATTACGTTTTATATACTAAATCTCTTGCCTAGAAAGAATCAATTAAGTCTGTTTTATCTGTTATCTGACAAAGCAGGTACATGCTAGCAGGTTATGGTGAAACACGCCTATGAAGTACTGAGGTGACAAATTTAAAAGGAGGGACAAGGTATGACTTTTTCTTTAATTCCAACAGCCCAATTTTAGTAATTTAAAGTAGTGTAAAAGCTTTAAATATTTTTAAATTTTACTTTTTAGCAAGGACTTGATCTTTCAAATGCTTTAACTGTCGTATTTAAGGATCTGAAAGCACCAGGACTGCCCAGAGGCATTTTTACAGCAGATTTTTCAAAGTGCTCAGAGATAGGTGTGAAGATCTTCACAGAGCCTCATTATCACTGGACAAAAATTTGAAGAACAACAGCATACAAATGCATTTATCACACTGACAGATTCTTGCTGAAAAATGACCGCTTCAAGGAGATGCTTAATCTATCTGCTATTGAAACACTAATATCTCCCCTTCAGAACATAGATAATAGATCAGCACCTAATGTGTTACAATCTGCATGTAAGGTGCAGAAACATCTTCATAAAGATAGTGATTGCTTTTGTCACTCAAACAGCGACATTTATTCCCTGTGGCTTTTAAAATATGAATTATTTAAATTAATTTATAGTAATTTGGTTTTAATATTTAAACCTTCATTAATCTCAAACTTTTTAACTTAATATCACTCCTGTTTATTGCACACCACGCTAATGGTCAATATATCCTTGCACTGGAAGCACTTATATTTACAAAAAAACAACCTGCCTCCTAAGTTATATAATCAACCATATTACTTTTTTTTCACCTCTAGAATTCTTCAGATTTGACATACAAATAATTTTTAAATAGTTTCCATAATTCTGTTGTTTGTTCGTATTTTTCTATATGATAGTCAATCATTTCTTAAACAATTAAAACCTAGTGTATAGGCAAATATACTCATGCACATCAGCAGATACTTGCACATGCACAATAAAGCTAATCCTAAATATATCTCAGCAATAAAAACAACCCCAAAATAATTAATCACTGAGGGGATGAATATTTTAGTGTGCCAGGCTTCTAGTCACACTACCCAATCAACCCCCCCCCCCAATCAATTAAGATAAATCTGTCCCATGTCTGTTTTAAGAAATGGCAAACGGAGTAGTCCCCTTCTAACTGGTTTGTGGAATAACCAACATCCATAGCGCTCCTGCTTGCATCTCTGTGTAAACAAGAGCTAAGTTGTCCACTGGTTTCTGAACTGCTAGAAAAGGGACTTACAACAGGACATCCATATGTGTGCCACTATCTGCAGAAACTGACATGTGAAAACTGCAAGAGTCAAACACATTAAGCATCCTTTGTCTACCACAGCCTGAACATAGAAGTTTGAAGCTGTGCCCAGAATATCAGATTTTGGACCTTCGTTTCGGTCTTGTCACTAAAGGGCTCCTGAGATAGAGAGCGCCCTCTCTCCTCCATCGCTCCAGACACTTCAGTCATGAGCCCAGATTCAGGCTGTCACATAAAAGCACACCACACTGTGAGACAGTTGTTGACTACTTTCAACTACCATCAGGATAGGCATTCCTCCATTAAAAGATCTGAAAGTTCAGTTACAAGATGTTGTGGTTTAAATTACATCAGTCTACAGACTAGTATCACAATAACTAACTACCCGAACTAACACGGCAGGATGTTCTGATCACAGCTGCAGCTTTTTAGTGACCCAGCACAACAAAGTGAACATTCACTTTTAGCTTAACCTATTAGGATGTGCTGCTAGAACAGAGCAGCCACTTTTACTCTAAGCAATCATGGACAAAATTATTTTAGAGTCCACACATGGTTGTAGGCGAACATCTAGTTATATAACCAACGATTTGGTTATGTCTTATCTCACAAAAAATGCTTAATCGATGGCTTAATTGTGAGTCGAGTGTTTGGTAGTTGGTGTAAAGCCTCTCGACCCCTTCTTTCATGTCTAACTTGGCTGAGTAGACATTCTGTAACTGCTATGTTGAAATTTGTCTCCTCTAATTCTATTCTCTTTCCTCCACTAGGACAAGACTTTGCAACCTCTTCAACTATTCATCTTTTTTTTGCGGTCTCTCCTTCACCTTAAAGTTTTCTATGCACTGTTGCTAATTTTGGATAATGATTTTCTGTTCAAAATGTTGAATTTAAAATGTAATATAAGAAAGTAGATAGCATTTTAATCCAATGATTTTTTCCTTAATGAGGATTTTCTCTATTGGATTTTCCTTATCATTTCCTATTATTATTACCTACTAAACAGAAGCTTATTTTGCTGTGACTTCGTGGGTTTTTTCTCAGATTTATTAACATAGCTGGCATAAATTGGGAGTGGAACTACAGAGGTAGCATAATATGTTTCAAAACAGTTTGTAAACATTAGATATCAGAAATAACTACACCGTAAAACTGATGCATTTAATTCGTCAACAAATAATTTCAGACTGTAGAACATGTAAATTTGCTTATTTTTGCTAACTATGAGCATTTGCCTTGCAATACGTGCTCCTCCTCTCATTATTTCCAACCAAAGTAGCTAACCTCAGTTGCTGAACATTTCTGTAGCGTAGTTCCAGTTGTCTGCTTGAATGACTGAACTGGAATGAAAGGATTGTCCAGAGATTAGAATGTGTACATAAATCACAGATTTTCTACCTGGCCTTAAACTGAAAATGTAGGCGAAGATACTGCCATGCAGAATTCTTTCAGAGTCCTCACACCTCTTGCTGTCCACTGCTGGCTAGCTTTAAAGGCACATAGCAAATGTGAGCCAAGCGACGCCAGGCCTTAGCCCTTCTGTACCTCATTTCACCATAACATCATCACTGCATCTTGTAGGTTGCTGTGAGGAGAGATCTTGAAGATGATGATATGCTTTAATATTTGCAATGAGGAATATAAAGGAATCTAAGACCAACTGGAAGTTCATGGCAAATTTCAATCTGTATTCTTCTAAGATTAAATACTACAAGGTAGGCTGGGAAGCTAAAAATACCGAATATAAAGTGCACATTTCTAATGATATTAGGATTTCCAGGTGGGAGAGAAAGATACTCAAAGTGTTTTGGTATCCTTCCCTCTTATTATCCCCCATCTCACCACAAGAACTTGTTTTGCCAGGCAGTGTCCCAGCAGGACAATGGAACACAATGGGTAATGAAGGCAGGAAGGCTTTAACACCCTTTTAAGGGTGGGAAAGTGCTGTTGTGTCCCGGGTATGGCAGACAGCCCTAACCTCAAGACTCAGGTCCGGAGATGGTAGTCTGCACCAGATGATAACTGCTGAAGTGCCATTTCCTAAGAGGATTCCGCCTATGACGTTCAGATATACTGCCTTCCGAAAGGAGACCTGTGCTAGGACAACACAGCATCTCCCTGGAACAGTACGATCTGCTCCTGTTGTTATTTACCCTTCTCTAGAAGCAGTAGAATAAAAATGTCCCTCATCTGAGGAAGAAAAGCTGATTGTTTGTGAATATCTAATAGCCTCCTCTTGAACTCTTTCTTCCTGCCAAGCGCTTAGTATGTCCCAGCAATTCTATTACGGATCTTTTTTTCTAACAGCTTGGGTCCCATACCACAAAGCTGTTGTGACAGGACACAGAAGGTAACATGAGGCCTAACAGCGTTTAACAGGCCATGTTACTTTTTAAGAACCTAAGGGTTATGCCATTATATCACATATTTGAAAGAAAGATAAAGAGACGGTCTCAGCAGGAATATGATGTGATCTAGTGTCACACATGCTTGAACTCGAGACCTCTTTGATAAAAATGTACAGGTAAAGAAATGTCATTTCTTTCTAGAGCTTACAGATCTTATTTTTGAACAGATTGAACATGGAGTACTATGAAATAAAGCTTCAATCTCCTGGAAATCACATGGCTTTCATTTTAAAATACTGATTGCACAAAGTGTACACGCTAATGATGTGGGGAAAGTCAGTGTTGCTCTATAAAACAGATTCTCATTAAGATCAGAAAGGAAAAAAATAATAAAACATAAAGGCAGTTTTACTTAACAGGGCAATCCCCATTTAATTTAAATTCTGAACGAAAATAAAGAAGATAGGCAATACTTCACTTGCATTTCTGTATTATCTTCATTTTATAAAACAATAAGAGACTGAGTTTAATGGTATCTGAAGATAAAAAGTTTGGAGATAAAGCATTTCAGACAGTGGGATTCAAAAAAAGCCCACCACTGCTTAGTACAAAGATCTGCCATAGCTTTTAAACTCTGTGCAAGTGCATCTTATCAGCTATGCCAGATATCAGAATCTAGTGCTGTCATTTTAAAAAGGAATAAAATATATTCTTATTCCTCACAATGAGTCATCAGGTTCCATATATATATGTGCGTGTGTGTGTGTGTGTGTATGTAAAAGCAAAAAAGCACAGCGGAGAGTTTAAGGCATAGAGAGAAAGGTGGGCCACAGGGAAGGGGAAGAGGATGCTTGAAATGTCCAAAAGAATCTTTGATCTTTGCTGTGAATTGATCCTGTGATTCTGAATCGCGTAAGAACATTAAAGTATCTTTCTTATTCACTTCAATGGACTTGGATCACACCTTTAAAGCCTTGACAGATAATTAATGCCCTACAACGCAGGCACCAAAACTTTTGAGAGATATTAGTATTTTTGACCTTTATTCATTTTTCTCAGCTGAAATAAAAGGAGATCACTGGCTAGATTATTAATTCATAACACACATAAAGACATATATTTATGGTAGATTTTTTTAAAGCAACCTTTGTTTTCAGGCCACATTTCTGTGGGTAAGTACACAGCACTTTTTGAGTAAACTTAAATCTTCTCATCCTAAAAAGGTTCCAACTTAACAATCAAAACTGATTGTCTATCATTTTAGCATCTTATTTCTTGATACTGGAAAAGATCAGGATGTATTTTAAATATACAAAGCATACAACCTGCTGGAAAACGTGAATCTGAAAATGAATCTGAAAATTAGGTGAAATTTAGGTTGAAAAAAGTTTCTGCCGTTGGAATTATTGGTGAGAGGTATTTAGAAACTATAAAACTGTTTTCCTAATTGTACATTATTAAAAGTAACTTTAAAGCACTAAGAGGCTTACTATAGACTTTTAGTGAAAATATAAATCCAGGTAGATCATTTGAAGCATTTATATTATGTTACGATAGAATAAAATGGGAATAAATGTACACTCACCTGCGCCCCAGAGTTTTCAATATTACTAACTGTTGTAGGCTCAATAGCCTTCTTTATAGCTCATTAGATACTACTGCATCCACAGTACACTGGAAACAGAGTATTTTTTTCCTTGGCTCCTTTTTTCACCTGTGAAACACTGGAGGAATCAAACTATTTTAATTTTTTGTTTTGGTTAAAACTTACTCAGTTATTGTGCTCATTAGGCCAAATTTAGTACCAATTCGGTACATGACTGCAGATTACTACTGGAACATATTTGTAGGATGTTGCATCAGCTCGGATGAGAGAGAAGCATTCTGGACACAATATTCATGAAGAGGGAAAAAGGGAAAGAGAAAAAAGAAACATCCTATTTGGAAACACCTCTTGAGGGGTTCTGTAAGCTTCTGCCATAATCTCAAAGACCTGATGAGGAGGAGGAATTCATTCTAAACCAGGAAGGGAGGAGGATGAGAACATGGATAATAATGACGTCTGCAGAAGCAGGGAGACAGCAATAAATGTTATATACATGTACATGTTAAATGTTTTACTATTTTGAAAAATTTCATTTATGCAATTTGAAAAGTAACATAACATCTGGAAGAATGTAAGAAATACATAAGCATAGGATTACAAATTGCCATGGAAAGAGTGAAGCTGAGAAAGACCTACAGGCTCATTTAAAGCTTCAATTTAAGGGAAGACCAAATACAAACACTTAAGGAAGATAACGAAGAAGATAAATCACTAATGGAAATGCTGAAAGATTACTGCAGGACAGAAAAATACTTCAAAGAGCACAACATTTCTGAGGATTAGGGAAGGAGCCTCAAGAAAAAATGTATTAAGTGAATGCTTTTCAATCTGTATTCTACTGGGACCATGAAAGATAACTAAAGAAGACATATTCACTGCTCCTCTACTGGAAAAAATAGAAATACGAAAATAGGCTATGAAGCAGATATCTAGGTAGAAAACACCAGTGAAACAAGGGAAATGCAAATGTTATAAAGGTTTTGGCATTGATAACAAAAATATTTATTCCTTCACTAAAAGTAAGTTACCGAATGGTGAGAAGAGGAAATAAATAAAGAGGAAAGAAAAGAAGTAGATGGGGCAATAAAGAGTCATGAACTAGCTTAAAGGTGTGAGGACAAATCATACTGGGATTGAAGGGAAAAAACATGGAGATGTGAAAGTGGAGAGGAGAGAAAGATGACCTGTAAAGGTGGAAAACAGATTAAAATCTGTATTATAAAATGTTCCAGAAAAGGAAGATTGAAAGGAGACATATATGAAAAATTTCACATGCTCTTCATTTTTCTTGTAAAGAATTAGTACAGCCTCAGAATAAAGTGATGTGAGACAGGAGAAAGGAGGTTCGAAAAAGAAGGTAAAGATAAGGAACAGCTGACAGAAGCCAGACACCTGATAAACGATGAGAAAGGACAAACAGGACAATTCTGCCAAGGAAAAGCCCAGAGACACTTTCATATAAAAATATGCATAACGGTATTTGCACAGCAGGTTACTTATGCATGAAATGCATGACGGTGAATCCCTCAGGAAGGCAGATACCGTCCACAGAGCTCTGCAGTCTTCTTCGCCAGGTGCACAACCTGATAGCATCCCATTGCAGGGACAAGTGCAGTCTAGAGCACCTTCAAACCCTGTTCTATCAGTCAACATGACTTGTGTTTTGTCTTTACCCCTATATCCATAGACATTAGGGCACATAGTTGGTGAATACTGAGCTCCAAGATCTTGTCTCAGTATTTAGATGGCACGCAGGCTGAGTCTTTGAAGATCAGGACCCTGGAATGCCCTACAGAGTGTGTCTGTACCTCGGTATTAACATGGCCCGCTGGAATATAGCTAGTATTTCTTTATACAAAGCTAAGTCTACAATATGTTAAGTTTAAGTCTACAATATGTTTAAATAAAAAAAAAATTGAGTATATACAGGAAAAAAATGTAAAGAAGTTAAAAATTATTTGCCCAAACTACAGCAAAACCTTTATCCAAGGTCCTTGAATGACCAATAGTATAATCATACTTTGGATAGCTTCAAGGTAGGTCACAGTCAAGAATACACTATCTTGCCTAATTTGTGATTAACCACCTAAGAGTTAATTCCTCAATTAATACATCCTAAGCATCACAGGATACTCTGTGAGTGCAAAAACAAGGAGAGAAAAAGCATGTAACATGATGAGCTTTGCTCTAGTACACAGATTATTTGCATATAAGGTAAGCAGGGACCGAAGCTAAAGGAGAATCACTCGTCCTAGAAAGTACACTAAATAAACAACGTTAGCAATACAGACCAGGCAGTTAAAAGGGAACTTTTGGAAAGCAGACTCTCACAAGGCCAACAGTACCTGTCTAGGTAACCATGCTGTAACACCATATAACATCAAGATTACCTAGGTAACAGTGTCAGAAATATTAAATTTAGGTATGGATGTAACAAAACTGAGATCAACAGAGAATAAGTAGTTACGGCAGAACATTTATTTGGGAGGAGACCGAGGTAGAGAAAGGAAGGTACAGGGGTGATAAACAGGAGGGTCAAGAAGTGGAGAAAATGTAGCATAAGGTGTAAAATCAGTAAGTGAACAGGAGAAGTTGGGTTTTCGCAACGGTAGGAGCGCAGAGGCCGACAAGCGAAAGCGAAGCTGACCGAGCTCAGGCGGCTGCTGGAGGGAACCCACCTGCAAGCCCGCCGCGCTCCCTCCTACGTCCGCGTCTGAAAGATTCGGCCTGGATGGGTAGAGAGCGGTAGAACTGCAGTTTGGTAATAATTGTTTGTGATCCAAAATGATGTAAAGAGTGACAGAATTGTAGTGTGCTTGTTAATTAGTCACTGACACTAGTTAATCAGATTATTAGTATTGCGCTGATTAAATAGTGAACATTAAAGCCTTTTGTATCAGTCACATATTAAGTCTATATTCTACGGGGTGAGAGTCAGATTCTGCCATAACACCTTTTTTAGTTAATTATTCTTCAAAATATTACGCTGAAATAAAGAAAATAAATTTAAGTGTCACTAGTTACTTCACATAGAGCAGATTAACAAAGAAAGTACAAAAATTTTTAAAAATAAAATGTACCGAATTGCTTTAAACTATTTGAATTTTAGATTTTCTAAAACATGGGATTTTTCAGATGTTATCATTTTCTACAATATGTTTTAGAATAAAATAGATTAATTAAATAGAAACACTACTAGATATAACAAACCACACCAAAAAAATGAAGCGGAAATTAAAGTTATATTTTTCATACTGTGCTCATCTATTTCATTTTTTTCCACGACAACCATCACTGTGGTTTCCAGAGTCCCAGTCCTTCACTTAAAAAGCTACTAGATAATTTTAAGAGAACGTTATAAGCAGACTAATGTGGGTAGAAGTTTAAAATAAAATAATGCAAATTAGAAATAAAAATGCATACTTTCACATCAGGGGCAATTAACCATAAGAATAAATAATCAAGAGATGGCTTTTTCATTTCCTGTTGTTTCCATTTAAAGACTGAATAGTTTTTTTGAAGATACACAGTGGGTCAAACTTAATTCTGTGTTGTCTGATTCAGGGATATCTGAATAATTTATAGAAACTCTGTTACACAGGAGAACGTATGAAATAATATAACTATGTCTTAAGATGTCGGAATGTATGAAAATGTTATATGAAGTTTAAGTGGAATACATGAGATTACTGCTTCAAGAGAAACTTGAGAAAGGCAAAGAACAAATTGAATATACCACTTCAAATATAAAACAGTTTTAGGATGTATGCAAGAACACTGAAGTACGAAACCTCTCTATCCACCAGCACAGACCAAAAAAGAAAACTAACATTAAACATATTGGAGTTACGGATTTATCGGAACAAAGCACTACAGCATAAGTTTTCATACAGGTGGGGTCTTGAATCTGTATTTTAAAAAATTGCTCTGATTTTAAAAACTGGAAAACATCTGCAATTGTCATCAACTTTACCAGCAGTAGGGAACTGAAAAAGCAAGCCATTTCCACTGATGGGACTAAATAGCCGTGCAAGTAAAGGTACTCGCAAGAACTGAAACTGAAGATATCTACAAGTATCTCTGATACTCTAAATACTTGGTCAAATATTTCTATGGAAGTAGTATGTGCATTTTGTATGTGTGATTAAAAAGGAGAAGGATATAATTTTTCCTCATATACCTGTATGCAGCAATATTTAGGCAACAGCGTAGGACATGTTTTTACCCTTTTTGTGTTTTCTCTTTTCAGGTTTTGCAAACTTTTAATAAATGGTAACAGAAGAATTCAAACATAGTTTACAGTGCAGAGAAAAAAGCCTGTGACATGGCAAATATCAGAGATCCCTATTAGATAAAAACATCAGAACTTCCCAATTATATAACAAGAAATTTACAGCTAAGTACATAGGCACCAACTGGAAGATGTCCTAAAAGGCCATAAATTAAATCCATGAAGGTTTAGGGAAGCAGGAGATGCATTCCAGATACAAGCACATCTAGGGCTGAGAAGCTGATGACGCCTAGTACCACTGGCTGAGCAGCAGATGAACCTGAACATGGAAAAACAGACAAAATTTCTGTGGATGAAGGGACTAAGGAAAATCTTATAAAACAAATACATCTTATGCAAATAAATACATATCCTAGTTTACATATTATAACATCCCCCCTCCAAAAAAACGTTGCTTGCTATTTAGCACTCAAAAGGCTATGAAATCTCAATTTTTTTGAAGGATTACACACATATATGCTATTTCTTACCTTCAATCCTAATCTTTTCCACCCCATTTTCCTCTCTCTGACTCGCACTTATATAGTTATGAATATACAAATACCTGTGTTTTAAGGTTTATGTACAGGAATTAAACATAATCTACTAGGATTTTGGAAAAACGTAAAGCCTTTATATTCTTAATTGTAGCTGGACAAGAATAGAATAATCCAGGAGATCTGGATGACTTGTAGACATCTCTGTTACTTATTTTAGCTGTTTGGTAGTGAGGCATATCATTATTTATGTAGCATGCAAAAACCGCTCAAGGCTGAATGGAAGTAGGAACAATTTTATATCACAGCAGAACCAGTGGTGTGGTTATAAAAAAGAAAAGGAATAAATAAATAAGGGAGACAAGCAGTTGATCCAAGTAAGATCATGCTTATGATATAGAGCATAAATATAGCTGATATACAGTAGAAAAAAGAAAAGACAAAACTATTGTTTATAATTTATTACTAAAAACTCCTCATTTTTATGTTTGTGTATGCAGCCACGTTACCCACATAGTTCTGTTTAGATTAGCCTTTCTGAAATACGGGATTTGCTTTCTAGTCCTGCAAAGAATCATGTAATTCATGTAAGTTAATGGAACAAATTTAAAATATATGAAGTAGGAACATTATTTTTGGAGGATATAGGAAATCCTACATTCCCTCTATTTTTCTTCCTTCAGAAGACTTGGCTTGCATAAGAACACACTTATGCAAAAACTGCCCATGTTTCTTTTTGTATTAGGCATATTCAAAATATTTTGAGCAGTAGATATCTTTTAGGAAGTCCAGCAAAAAGACAACTAGTAGTAGTCTTTGCAGAATATAGAATAAGTAAAGTTTGAATTACATCATTTTGATCATGTCATTTCTGATACTGGACCAAAACGAGATACAGAAAAAAGCTTTTTAAGATGAGAAAACTGACAGACTGCAAACTCCTAGAAGCTATATGCAGTGTAATTGATAATTTTCTGGAACTTTAATCTGTTTTGCATATCTTCATAATTAGTTTGAGTAGAGATGCTTTTCCTGGGCAGGAATATGAGATGCATTGACCAAGCTTCCAAAGCATTTTACATATCTCCTGTCATACTCAGGTTTTTTTTAAAGCTCAACTTTTACATGCCTATCAAAAGCCATTCCTTTCACCAAAAGCCTTTACTAGGGGACAATTTAAAAGAGGAATAGAAGTCCACTAATAAACTATGTATTTCATTTTGTTGCCTAGTAGGCACTGAAATCAAACTTTAGCAAACAAAAGAGGTGAAAAATCCTTTCTATGTGGATTTTTGAAAGTGCCACAAATAAGGTAAGAGTTTTCTGTGCACGAGTTGGGTGTGAGTTCTAGAGAAGAAGGAATGTCCATCTACAGTTCTATTCATTTCTCCAGAGAAATTCAACTTATGTAGCTCCTTTTCTGAAGCGGAAGGTCAGAAAATATAGGAAACTTTTGGCAGAGTATAGAACAATATTTATTTCAGCTGACAGCTGGTGGTTCATTTAGTAGATACAATCCTTTGAAGTGGCACAACAGAAAGTAGATTTGGAAAGTACTTATCTCTGATCTCCTTACTGTCCCCCAGATGACACCTGTCATTCCAGTGTAAAAATCTTTGCATTTTGTCCATGAAAATACTGAATCATACACTTGGAAGGTTTCTTAAAGATTATTTTAGTCACCCTATCCAGTCCTGTTCAATGTCCTTAGTTAATACATCCAGGCATCTCATTCACCTACATGACCAAACTGGATGGTCACGTTCAGTTTATTATTCCCTGCAGTCTTATATCTTCCCAAATTTTAAAAGATTGGGTCTCAATCTGTGTGGAATAGCATATTTTCTTTATTTCTAGATACACAACCCTGTAGTTAGGTGTACTAAACATACTTAATCTGCAGAAAACCGAGATTGATCCCTATTTATGTAGGCAATGCAATACATTTCCAGGTTTTCATTAAAATATTAGACTCGAAGTTCATATAGAAAATGCTACATTTTTAAGATAGAATGGTTAGGTTTATTTTATATTTTCATCTTCCAGCTCTACAGAATTTTAGTAAAGTTTTTTTTTAATTTATCCTCTCATCCCCTATTTTTTAAAACAAAGGAGGAAAAAAAAGTGTTTTCCAATAGCAGCACATACAGAACCTAATATTTATCCTCCCATGTCTTCTACATACATATACTGCAGAATTTCTGTCTCGTAAGTCTAGCAGTATAGCAGCCTTTCTGAAGTAATGTATTTTTTTCTGCTTCTTTGTTACCATCTTGTTAATGATTTTATTCTCCTTCTTATTCCTTCTAAGGAAATTTTTAAAATAGCATTCCTTGAAAGACAAGGAATCAACAAATGATAATGATGTTTTATATCACAGAAGAGCGGAAAGATTTTACTGGAATGGCCACTTGAATATCTTCCCAGGACATCATTTTGAATTCAAGGAAATTTTCATATTTAAAGTAACAGAGCAAACGTAGCAGCTGGACAGTTTTGAAGGACTTTTTTTCTGCTGATTATGCTTTGTTAGCAACAATATCACTAAGATACACGTTTTAGAAAAAGTACAATAAGTAGCTCAATGAAAACCTTGTCTTGAAAAGAAGTATGGCAGGAGCCGCACTAAGGTTTGTGAATTGCAAGTGAATGGGTGATGTTTCCTCGTTGTCTCCTGCAATCTCTTCCTTTCTCACTTCACAGAAATTTTCATTTCTGTTTAAAGTGCTGTGTTTTGGCCTTAGTTTAGAAAGAAAGCTTCAGTCATCAGTTACAATAATCTTATTCAAAACTTCTGGTTTCCAAATCTTTGTGATAGAACCACTCTTGAGGATCGCAGCACACCAACACGTACTCTGTGCGTGCTGCTGCCATACATACTCTACAGCAGTAATTTTGTGAAATCATAATTTTAGTAGGAGTAACTCATCTTTCTCCTTCTGTTAAGGCAAACATAACATCTCTATATGATATTGCATGGAAAAGCATATTCCTTGGTATGATTCAGTGTAGGCTTGCACAGCACAGTACAGGAGAACAGAAAAGCTAACTAGGTCACAAAAACGATTAGCTACTGTAGCATAATACTTGACATAGAGGTGCTCGTGTATGTGATAAAATTTCTCCTGGAGCTAGCAATGTCTATGTTGCATTTAATTTTTATTTTATTTTATTTTAAATTATTTTAGTGACATTGTGTAACTTATAGTCATGACGTAAAATTTGCAAAAGCTCTTTAGCTAACAGCCTGAGTAAGTACAATTTAGAGTACAGTTTGGATTCTCAAAACAGTCTAATCATGCTTGTGCAAGTACCTATGAAATGCTAGTAGGCTGTACCCATTATCTCCCTTGGGGCTCCACACTACTGTCTGGACCAGTTCTGACACACTACTACTATCTGGACCAGTTCTGATACTTGATATCTATTCTAAGCTAGTTTAAAAATATTGGCGCAATGCAGACATATTGAGCCCCATTTCAGTATGACTTAAGGACAGCACACCTGAAAAGCGATACTTGGTGCTTATGGGAGTTCTCCATCGTTTTGATACGTTGGAGGTTTTTCTCTGATTTTAAAAATGAACAGATAAGAAGCATTAACAAAACAGAAGGATGTATTGAACAGGGTTTCACAAGCATATGTTCTTTGTCAATAATTTCATATTGTCCTGGCAGATGAAATGAAGATTAGCCTTATTAAATTTTCAGACTAGTAAAGATTGCCAGTACTTAGAAGGATATGCTCAGAACTCAAATTGATCTTGCAAGTAGGAGATTTTGTCTGAAAAAAAAGATGCTATGCAAAAGAACAACTCAAATTTGCTACACCTAGCAGGAATTTTCAGCTACATTAGAAACAATATAGGCAACAGCTCTGCAAAAGAGGATCTAGGGACTATTGTGGATGCTAAGCTGAGTGTGAGTTCATGTCATGCTATTGGGAAAAAGCAGCTACTGTATTGTGCTGCAGAAACAGGAGCAGATCCTGTAAGAGACATGAAGTTAGCATTCTGCTTGTGTGCTGGTACTAGAAACATATTACCTGAAGTTTTATATCTGATTTTAGGCATTAAAGGTTGGAGCCAGCTGAAGAAGAGAACAAGGAGAACGATGCAAGATCTAGAAATGAGCTGGAGAAGAGAACAAGGAGAACGATGCAAGATCTAGAAATGATCCTAAAAGTGAAAAATTTCTTGCAGAAGAAATTGCATAGACAATTAGAAATTATGATGAGAATCTTCACTTCATAAAGATGCTGGTGAGAGCAAAGGAGCAATCCCTCCTCTGTGTTTGGTAGTAACAGGACAAGAAGCAATGGCCTTAAATTACTTGAAGAAAGATTCACGTGAGACATTAGGAAAAGGGTCTTTTTTAGCAGCAAGGACAGTCTAAGGATCCCACTTTGGGATTACATGTGAAGGCTGAGCTTCCATTAGTGCAGACTATAATAACAGGTTGTACAAGCATCTGTGAAGAACGGCATAGTACACTTGACCCTGCCTGAAGACAGGGAACAGAAGAGAAGAGATGACCTGTCGTAATTCTGTGTTTGTCTTTTGTAGAGAAACTGAACTGTGACTGCAGATGAATATGCTGTTAAACCCTTTTTAATGGTGGGGGCTGGGTTGGGGGAAGGAAAGCAAACCACTGATGTAAAACCAGCACTTCAGCGCTGCTACTATAACAACATGCATAGTACGTATACACATCTGTAAACGGAGACCGTCATCATTAGTATTGATGACAGGACTGTTGGGGTAAAGGCCCATGAGATACATAGACATCAGGGTAACTTTCGTGTTATTTGTTTCATTCTTTAATTTCAGAAACCTGGCTAGAATGATTCATAAAAATCTTGTGATTCTGAATATTTTTGTAGCGCTGCCATGGCAACCTTATGTGATATAACAGATGCAGAGGATATAAAAGATGTTGAGACTTTTCTAAAGAGAGGAAAAACAGGGAAAATGAAATATAATTTATATAAAATATAAAATATATACCTGCAGATCCTAACAAGTTGCTGGATTGAAGGAAAAATAGAATTTTCCATGTGGAAGTAGCTTTCTTATTTCCATTTTATACTATTGTTAAAGTAAAATACTACATCAGAAAAAGATATAAAAAAAATATTTTGTGGTTTTTTGACTTACCTCACTACAGGGCTGCAAAGGAAGCAAGCATTTTGGATGTCACGATAAATATGGTTATTACTGCTTTATCCCCACATGTACACAGAATATGAGAGCTAGATAGATTTAGAGGCACATTGCTAGGCTGATCAGCAGTGGTAGAAGTAGATCCAGAAGCTTCCACAGAAGAAAGAAAATTTGCAGTGCTGGGTGAAAGAATTATCCCAGTTCTTTGGTGCCTCAGCACACGACTCAAGAAGCCAGACTGGTACAGAAGAATATTGTTAGCATTATCTTGAAAATGGCAGCTCGAGGTGCTACAGAGGCATGGCCAGCCAGTTTGCTGCAGGAAAATCTGTAACAGTGACCTAAATAAACAGAGGTGAGGCATGCATACCTAAAGCTGAAGATATCCAAAATAATTGGGATACAGTGCAAATGCTCTGTATGTGGCTATAGTTTGCTTCACCGTTCCAAACACCCCTGGTGAAGACAGAGACAGATATTGATTTAGTTCTCAACCAACTTGCCCAAATTGATTCTCTTTAGCAATGCAGATTCAGAGCCAAGGGAAATACAAGATGCTGTAGTTTGCTCCTATCCAAGCTACACATTGCAATTTTAATGCAAAATTTATTCATAAAACACAGACTGTCCTAGGATAGTCCAATACTGCAGGATACATTATATTAACATATCAGAGAACGTTTGTGCACTAGTTGCAGTTATTGATAACCCTCAGTTTTGGTACATGGCTAATCTTCACAGGATATATTGTGTGTGATTCATAGGAATGGATATGAATTTACCTAAATGCTATAAAACAAAACAAAAACAAAAACAAAACAAAGCAAAATGAAACAATATGAACATAACTCTGATAGCTGGTTTGGTCATTTCCACTTATATCTTCTGAATCTTTAATATAATAAAAAATTTGGCACAGCTGTAGCTGCCCATTTCCTTTACAGTCCAGGGAATCAAATAAACATTTAACTAGATGGACATTTTTAAACTTACAAACATATGCAGAAAAGCCCTAACAGTGATGCAGTCTGACAAAATCCTTTACCACTGAAAGAACTGGGAAATTTCAGAGAAACTGGCAGCTTCTGTGAAAAAGGGCCGAGTACTGCAGTTCTTGTGACTTTTGAAACTGTTAGATTTTATCCACTCAAGGGCTTAATAGTTCATGGACAAAGTGAACTTTACTTTTATATGTGTTTCCTTAAACTATAATCCATGAACAGTGCGGTATTACAAATTATGTCAATGCATTAAAGGGGCATTAAGGGGGAGGGAAGAAAGGCCTTTAGTCTTGTTTAGTCTAGTCCTGAGCCATATGTGATGAAGAACGTATGGTCCAAATTGAAAAAGTAATATTATGAAACACTTAGCCCAGGACTGGGACATTGAAACCCTCCCATCCTTCAATCAGTTGGTCACCACCGGGAAAACCACCAATCTCATCAACTGTGAATTCACTGGCTACCTACCCAGAGCTCTCTCTCATTTTCCCTTAAAGCAATCACAAACTTGGAGGGTGACATTCTCTAACCTGCAAGTTCCAGACCAGCATTTCTACTGCTGTAGGGGAAACTGGGCGTTTGTCTCTGTTACGACTGGCTAAAAAGAAAAAGAAAAAAAAAACTAAAAAACCTTTATGCAGCTTTTAAAAAGCTATTAAAAGCTATTTTATAACTTCTGCACAATCAGAAAAAGAAGCATTTTGATATTTATTTATTTTGTAATAATTCTATTAAAAATATTTTTAGCCATTTGGAAAACAATTTCTCCTACTATTCTTGCATGGATTTAAAAATCACAACAGCAATTTAAAGAAACACCACCACCCTTATTTTCATAGAAGAATCCTCATTTCTGGGGTTTCCCAGTCCTTTAGACTTACAAGGACTAAAGCTTATTCACTCGATCCTCAGTTGTGCTATTTTTGTTTTTTTTGTTGCTATTGTTGTTGGATTACTAATTAGATTTAAAAAATTAAAGAATTTGATTAATTTATTCTATATTCTGAGCTACTTACATTTTTTCTTTATTATCTTTTATTCAGGAGTTGTCTTCCACAGCACTGAGGCCCATGGCTGTGAGTTAGGACTGAAAAGTTCATATTTGCCAATGGACAATATCCACCTATTCAAGGAAGCTACGGTGTGGCAGTTCCAGGATTGTTGCATCTCATTCTTTGTCATAACCTTGCTTTGTAACCTTTATAACCTTGTTTTATTAGTATATCTTCATTGTCTTTTCAAAAGTTAGTCATTAGATGTTTATCGATTTCAGTACCTCCTATCCATTACACATAGTGTCTTGAGAGGAAATAATAAATGTAAATAGGATAAATGAGTGGTATCTCTGTCTTGAAATCTTGCTTTATCTACCAGAGCACGCAGCCACAGGTTGTTTTTTTCCCCACTGTTTCTAACAATACTCCTATTAATCAAAAGAATCAAGCAAACTGCATAATGAAGTAAAAAAGTTAATATGATATCAGCATATAATTGCACTCATTCTTTGAAAGATATTACAGTCTCAGGGGATAAACACAGAGGAGGGATGACTGAACTGTGCTGCCTTTTTCACTTTACTGAAAGCTTATAGGAAAGATTTTTAGTATGAAAATTTTGAATTTAAAAAGCTAACATAGGTATTTACCTATCTGTACCTTTAGCAAGATTTGAAGGGCAACTTTGGAAATGTAGCTTTTTAATTAAGAACATATAATTATATATTCAGTGTGAGTAAATTAGAACATGTTCCAGACACTCAGAAAAAATGGAATCCGGATCTAAAGCAACATCGGGATTGTTTGCTTTCCAAATGCAAAGCCCAACATGATAAAATGTGATAATGACACGTGATAAAATTAGATAAACTAGTAAGGTAAAAAATGAAACTTTGATGATATTAAGAGTGCTCAAATATTTTTGATAGTTAAGGTCAAAATCTGTATTTGATTTGTAGCTGAAGAACTTGAGACATCAGAATGCTATTGACCAAGTCTAAAAGAATGAAGTTACAACCTCTTGGATTGTCTTGAATTCATTCTTTATAATTCTGATGGGGTACAGAAAAAATCTTTTTATTCTGTGCTTGTATGACACAATAAGATCAGTATCAACGTCATGATACTGCAGATAAAAAAAAGTACCAAGTTCAGTCCCAGTCAGCTTCCGATAATTTGAATATTTTTTTTAATAGTTAAGATAGCTTTATACACTATATAGACAGCAAGTTCATGCTGTGTCTGCTAAAGCGCTAGGGAAGTCTACCACTACTGGATTCAGCTACAGAACTTATTTCTCAGCATAATACCAATGTCAGTCCAGTAGTAAGTACTCGAAGTCAACAGGAGAAAGCATCTTTAAAAAGAAAAGGTAACTGTCTTCGGATCACCATTACAAAAAAAAATCTTTACCCAGTCTTCACTCTCCTCAGAATTATAAAGTATACATAAACAATTTTAACGATTAATCTTATGGCTCAGGCCATCTTAGGACTTCTTAACCCATTCTTCTTACTTGCTGCTGAGGAACCAATATTAGGCTAAGCCTCTCAATTTCCACAGTGGTGTCTCTTTCTTAAAACTCAATTTCACTGTTTATAAAATGTTGTCTCAGCTTTTTTCTCTTCTCCTTTCTTCTCCCTCATTACTCATTTTGGAAGCAGATGCTGCAGCAAGATATTTGAGACTGAGCACACTTCAGAATACTAATGGCAGAGCATTCCCTTTTAACATCTCAATCACTGTCTTCTGAATTTTTGGCTACTTCATTCTAGATTCAAATAGTCAGTCTCCAAGTAGCCAATTTATATAAGGAAGAGGCACACAAAAATATTACTGAATTCTATTCCATCTATTTCTCTAACCCATTGCTTTATTTTATTTCCTTTGAATTACATAAAAGAGGCACAGTTTATTTTCCAATACACCTTTTGACCTTGACCTGATCACATCAATTATTTCATAAACACTACACCCTTCCTCTCCTAATTCTGAAGTGTTTTAGTAGCTGGGTGCTTAATGCAAATTATAAACTGGTTTTTAGCTAGGTCAGAAGGTTGAGATAATCTAGGTGGGGAAACAGGACCTTCCATTGTCTAGGCAGCAAAAAAATACACTTCTGTTCTTTTTCCAATGAGAAGAGTGATAGTGAAAGCATGGAGAGGAAAACAATGGTAATATCCTAGTTCGGCCCTCACAATTCTCCTCCGGTTCCCCTTTGCAATGACAGAAGATTTAGAAAGTTGGCCTTGATCCTACACTTCGTATGCATTAATCAGACGGCAGGTAGGTAAAGTTCACTTTCCTTCTCACTGATTAGTGGTTTAGAAATAAGTAGTGAAGTGTCACAATGTGTTCCAGTGGTAGGATTATGTGACGCTGACAATCTGCCTATCTGCTAGAGACTTTATCCGGGAGACTATGGAGTCCCCGCAGGAGACAACCCCTTCCTCCATTCCCAGATGGCACCATCCTTTCACTGATATGGCTTAGGGCTTCAGTGAATTAAATGTTGACATGTTATGCATGAGTTTGCTCAAGGAATTCCTCTGTTGTTCATCAGTAATGGTTAATTGCCCAAGAAATTTCAGCTTTATATCAAACAAGCTCAAATGAAAAACATTTTACCAGAAATTTAGGTTATGAGCTATTACTTCTAGGAAGGCATTTTCTTTTGCCATTCAAGGTTAATTCCTTTTTGGAATGGAACAAGCCTAACTGCTTTAAAAAAATAATCTCAATGTAAAAACAAATTTCATTAACATCATGGAAACCACTCAGGATGTACAGACTTTGATTTTCAGGAGAGGTATTTGGTAACATTCTATTTTTAATAGGCACAATATTATAATGTTATTACATAAACTGATGGGAATCTTTTGCTTTGGCAGAAGGAGGATGTGATGAATCCCACTGAGTTTACGGAAGCGTTCAGGAGCACTCAGAGGAAGCAAGAAGCGTCGTAAAGATCTGCCTACTATTTTTGTAGTTTTGGAGGGCATTATATCCTTCAACTGTTTCCCTTACTCCTTTCAAAGCACTCAGATAAATACATACTGCCGCCTTTTTCTATTTCCACCTTTCCCGCTGCACAAGACAAACATTCTGCTCTTTCTGTCCTTCTGCCTTCCAGACCAAACCAGATTAAATGGAGTTACCATTTCAGGAGGTCTGCAGGAGAGAGGGGCAGGAATGCTTCACACATCAGTCTACCCTAAGTGTGAACAACCCCCACAATGCCTTCACGAATCTCTCCTACTTCTGAACTCCAGCTGAGATAAACACTCAAAAAAATCCTGGACACTTCTTACATATCATGGACTTTGAATTATAATAAAGATCTGACTTAATGTAATGACAGCTTATCTGATTAACCACAATACTACGGGTAGAGCATTTTCTTTTCTCTTCTAACAATTCACAAAAGGAATCTAAAGTTTCTTATGTGCCTCCACAAGGGAAAAGGGTGGGAAGCACATCTAGTGGCAAGTGCACACAGCCAGGAGCAGACATTTTTACACTCTGACCACCTCTAATCATGAAATTCTTCCATATGTTACTACAGTACTCTAACCGTGTTAATGAGCTGCCTGCCTTTGTGTCTTATACACTCCATCTCCTTTAGGCTGAGTGCTGACACTGTCCCATTGTAATGCAGCTACACGGCTTTGGCACCAGCCTTTCACCATCTCCAGCAGAAGCGGCTGCTTAGTGTCAGTACCTGTTTTGTCAGGGTCATGCAGTCATTTTTTTTTTAACAGGTAGGTCAAAGCTAAATAGCTGAGCAGATTGGAGACAAATACCCTGGCATTTTTACTGAAGATTCAGGAGATTGCTGGGCAGATTGGAGGCAACTACATTTACACTAGAGCAATTCCTAATTCCTAATTTTCCTAATAAGGCCGTTGCCACAAAGTGGCAACACAGGGCAGCCCAAATGCCTGTGATATCCCCTCATCTGCAATTAGGAAAGTACAAACAGATTCCTCTTGCTCTGGATTCTCTTTCCTCGTCTTACAGACTTTTAGGACTCATGCGGTATCTAGCCAGAGGTTGGTAGGTTGTCTTCACTTATAACTGCTGTTATTTTATACTTTTTCAAATTAGAGTTTATTTATTCCTCTCTGCATTCAACTAGATAAATCCAATACTTCTTTAAGTTGAATTCTCCATTTTAATACAATTATTTAAAAATTTTTAGAGAACATTTCCAAAGCTGTTTTCATAGAGTAAATAAATTAATAGTATCATTGTTCTTTTGTATTTTTCAGTGGGGGGATATAATTACCATTAACTGCAAGTGTACACTCAGAAGCGACTTTAATAATGGGGCAGTTAATGCATTCCTGCAGCACACACTAATATATTTGGCTAACAAGTTCCTTTCCTCCTCCTCTTTAAAGTCTTGGCTCATACAATATTTGTAGGAGGCACGTTTAGGAACCAGTACTCTACCAGTGTAAACTGTCCTTCCTCAGAACAGAATCCCTCAGGGCCTCAGAAGAGCTTTGAGTGTTTCTATCAATTCTGGACTTGCCTTTAGCCTGGAATAAGTAAGGTGAGATATAAAAAAAAAAAAGCAGTCTTTTTTCAAACTACACCAGAAATACTGTATCAGATGAACAGGTAGAGACCTATCAGCTGGTGATTTCACCAATGCAATGTTATTGTTATCTCTTCATAAAATCATTTTTCTAGAAAATGGATTTATTAGAGATGGATTTATCAATATTTTCTCAGGTTACTCCCACTTCATTCATTATTTATCGTATAAATATATTGTAAAGGATATATATTGTATGTTGTTTATGACAGAATTTTAAGTAGGTAAAATGTTTTCTCTACGTTACTCCTTATGTAGCAGTGCCTCTAAATTCTGTCCATGCCAAATTTTAATGTTATTATAATGGTAAAACAATATCTAACCCTTCAGCATGATGTGTCTGGATGGACAGATTTTTGAAGGAAATAGCAAACCATGTTTAGCCTAGGACTTCTTGTGTGACATCACAAGGTGGAGAGTGCGCTGCTGTCCCACATATGAATGTACTGGATTTTCACTGTAGGAGAAATTTCCAGTCCCAGAAATCCCAAGAAGCTCAGGCTGATTACAATGTGTTTGTTGTGTTTGACACCACAGGATAAATGGAAAGCTTTCTTGGAAGGATACCCATTCCCCTCTGGCACAGAATCCATTTAGTGATGTTCACAATTATCTTTACAGCAAAGAGACTGGCTTATTATGAGCTATCACTGAGCTTTTGGTGCCATGCCTCCTGCAGCAAATTGCCAAAATTGATACAGACTGCAATGAAAGCAAGCTGTTTGAATTAGCTGTGTAGGGAGTTGCACAAAAGTGACAGTGCATGTTAGGATTAAGACGGGGACATTCAGTCCGTTAGGTATAGCACATATCAGGGTGCAGTCACACACTAAAAGAGAAACATAGGGTTTTCACATAGATGTGTCTATGGCAACTGACAGCTTATTTTCACTTTTCTTCAAAGATATTTTCAGCACGAGGGACTCCATTAAAGCCCACAGATAAAAAAGCAATGTTGGAAAGAAAAGTCTTTGCAACGTATATATTCTGGTTTGAGAGGTGACTGGACCTTCTTTGCTTCATAAACCAATTGGTAGCCCCTTTTTACGGCAGGAGAAAAGTAGGGGAAGTTTTTCATATATACAATATACAAAAGACAAAGGTTTAAGATGGTTGTAAATGTATATAAAATTATAATTGTAATATTTTGTTCTATTTTCCACAGAGTGAGTTATGACAAAAGGTTAAATGCAATCCCCAAGCTTGAGGAGTCAAGGTAGCCAACAGGTATACATTGGAGCACTTGAGTGAAGCACAGAAATAAAAAAGCAATATAGAGGACAAATGTGATGACTCACATCCTAGCTGGTCTTTCCCTGCCTCACACAGCCATAATGTCACAAAGCCCTTGAAAAAGGCCTTCCCCAGAGGTAATAAGACATGCTAAGACATGCTGCAGGAACGCTGAGGAACTAGCACTCCCTGCAAAGGCCATGATCCCTAGATTACAGGGAAACGATACAGCTCAACGTATTTTCAGAAGTAAATCACACTGATTGCTTAAGACGGTCTCCACACAGATCTGTGCTGGGGATTGCAATATTAAAGGCAACTAGATATCTATTTCTAAAGCGATACATCTATTAGAAATTCCTATCACAGCATATGTCACCACACGCACTACATCTAAGCTTAATTTTTGCCCCGATGTGGCAATTTTTCAGAGCTCTTATGACTATTAGTCCTCAGGGAACTACTTTTCAAACCCTCCAGTTCAACACTCTCTTCACTGAAAAATAAGCAATATATTGATTTTCACGGGAACCAAAAATCTTTATTTTTACTGTTTTTGGCCTCCCTCCAATTAAAAATGAATTATTCATTATTTGTTTTAATTTTACAAAATTTAAGATAACATACTTTTTGCCAGTTCTTACCTTATCTCTACTCTTTGACTTCTGAAGGAGATCATGTTTGCTGATCAAGCCCCTTCTCCATTCCCTGTAGGCTCTCTGCACATTCCTAATATTCTTCTCTTGAGTATCCGTTCATCCAGTAGGTTTGAGACCGTTTCCTGCAAGAAATGGGAAAGTTTGTAAAGACAACTCTGGAGAGTTATGCATTATTAATTAATAAAGAAATACTCAAAAAACTCAAGCCTCATCCGCACTGAAGAGCTTGAGCTCTTCAGCACAGCTGAACTCACTGACAAGTTCCCTTAATTTCTCAAAGCTTGCCCTTTTGAAATAATTAAAAAATTTCATTACTAACCTATTTGCTTTATGTTTCTATTAAATATAGACTGAATTAAATCAGGGTCACTCAATGCAGAATTATTTTCTGTGATTGGCTCATCTCAGAAAATTCTCTCTTACCGTTCAGGCTACCAAATTATACAGCCTGTTCTTGATTCAGTGACTAGTAAAAGGTCAGTCAGCTGGCATGGCCAGAAACTCACGGGACAAGTAGTATTTTGTCTCCAAGCTATGAAGAAGAAAATGAAGTGTCCTTCAGTTAACTGGTTCTGTTTAGAATCAGATTTTTTTTTCTAATAATATTAAATCCATACCCAAAATCTGGCCCTGGGGATTTATAACAGGCCTATGGTTAATCTAATTCATTTATACGAAATAAAAAATGAAACACATTCTGACACTGTGGTTTGGTCTGTACCAGTTGTGACTTCTGAGTCATGTGCTAGAGGCAAATATTATTGTTTATTCAAAAATAATTGATAATTGACTATTTGCAGAACAAGAACATGGAATCTCCCATTCACATAAAGATATCTTTCATTATGTTTAAGTAAACACTTATACTAAAACAAAATTATTTAGTTTAAAATTCAGCTTAAATAAACCACAATTCAATAAGCAAAATGAGAAACATGTAAAAAGGACAAAGATAATAGCCTTCCTAAGTATGTCAAGATGCATAATTTTAAGGACAAAAAGATATACCAGATTTATCAATGCTTCTGCAGTTTTTCCAACAGCTAAGAAGCTGTCTTGCCTTAGTTCACGAGAATCTCTCATTATTTGTAGTTTCCATGGGTCTGGCAGGACATCTCATTGTTACTACTGTGTGTTTGTACCAATTAGTCAAGTCACAGCACATAACCGAGCAGTTTAGCAAAACATGAATTTTTGACAATGTAAATCAACAGTAGTGAGGATTAATGAAGTCAGAAAATAGAAAAAAAATCCTCAGTTATAAAAAGATGACATGCTGCATCCAAAGATTTTGAAACAAGAAATACAACTTTTCTTTCCCCACGGGGTATAAGGTAGAACAACTCGCCATGGTATCAAAGTAACCCGCATGTCTGTCATCTAAAGTCACAGGTCCCTTAATCTTCCCATAAATTCATGAGCATACAACAGGAAAATTAGCATAAAAACTGCGTATCTCTGAAGTACTTTGATTGAAATTTCATCTAGAAGATCAAAAAAAAAATTGCTCTCCAAGGGAATCAGATAATGTTCCCTATGACATTCGGGGGAAAAAACTCAAATGGAATGGGACTCTCACACACTAGCCTATTGTATTTGGGTCCTCAGGACCAAAATACCCTCCAGATATTTGAGAAAACCTTCTAAAATTACAGTAGCAAGAAAGTGCTGTTACTCACAACCAGTCAGCATTACTTTACTCTTTCTCCCCAGCATTTGTATGCAGTGTGTCAAGTCAAGTAATAAGGTCTCTTATTTTTATTGATCATCAAGACAGTCATATTTCACATGCATACATAAAGGTTAACACACAGGCTTCTTCCATGCGCTGCCTGTGTAATCACTGACACACAGATCCACCAACTAACTCTCTATGCCAGAAAACCCTGCAGTCTGGAAGGAAGATAAGTGGCAGCGGGGTGTGAAGTGTTGGAAGCGGTGTGTATGATGGAGTGGTGAGTGGAGGGGGAGTGATATCACCTCCCCACCACCACCACTTACCACTTCCCCCTTCTGACCCTGCCACGTATCACCTGCCTGCCACTTATGAGGCCCCTATTCTGACATATCACCCCCTAGCCACATACCACCCTATGGCCATATATCACATACCCAGGCCACAGATCCACCTCCCTCATCACTTATCACCCCCCCCCACACACACACACAACTTATTACCCTTCCTGCCAGGTGTCAACCCCCTCCCCCCCAGTTACCATCCCCCCCCCCCCCATCATTTATCCCTTTCCCTATAGCCACTTATCACTCCCCCCTTCCAACATATCACACCCCCGCCTCTTATCATCCCCCACTACTTATCAAGTTGCCCTTCTGACATATCACCTCCTGCCACATATTACCCCCGACTCCTATCACCTTCCCATCACTTATCACTACCCCCTACATAACACACCCCCTTCCAGCAAATCATTCCCCCATCACAACTTATCACACCCTTCAAGTTATTACACACCTCCCACAAATCATGCCTCATTGTGACTTATCATGCCCCCCCCACCTATTATGCGGACCCACATCTCATTACGCCTTCTGGCCACTTATCACATCCCCCTACCACTTATTACACCATTACATCCCCGGCTTTTATCATGCCCTCCTCCACTTGTTACACCCCCTTCCGCATATCACACCACCCTGCCACTTATCATGCAGCCTTGCCACATATCACAGAATCACAGTGTGGTTGAGGTTGGAAGGGACCTCTAGATATCATCTAGTGCGGGACCTCTAGATATCATCTAGTGCAACCCCCCTGCTCAAGCAGGGTCATCGAGAGCACATTGCCCAGGAGTGTGTCCAGATGGCTTTTGAGTATCTCCAAGGAAAGAGACTCCACAACCTGTCTGGGAAACCTGCTCCAATGCTCAGTCAGCCTCACAGTAAAGTTTTCCTTATATTTAGACGAACCTTGCTATGTTTCAGGTTGTGCCCATTGCCTCTTGTCCTATCACTGGGCATCCCTGAAAAGACAGTGTCCAGGATGCCATCACCTTTCCAGGGATGGAGGTGAGGCTGACTGGCATCCCTTGCCAGATTAAATTCCAAATGAGCCTTGGCCTTCCTATTCCCATCCCTGCAAACTTGGACGACGTGTCTGTATTCCTCCCAACTGGCCTGTCCCTGCTTCTACCTCGGTACGCTTCTTTTTTCTGTTTGATTTTTGCCTGGAGCTCGTTCATCCATGCAGGTCCCCTGCCCACTGTACTCGACTTCTTGCTCATTAGGATGCACCATTCTCAGGCTTGCAGGAAGTGATCCTTGAATATTAACCAGCTTTCTTAGACCACTCTTCCTTCTAGGGCTGTCTCCCATGGGACTCTTTCAAGCCGGTTCCTGAAGAGGCCAAAGTCTACTCTCCTGAAGTCCAGGGTTGTGCTCCTATTTGTTGCCCTGCTTCCTCCTGACCAGATCCTGAACTCCATCATCTCATGGTCACTGCAGCCAAGGTTACTCCTGACCTTCACATCTCCAACCAGCCCTTCCTTATTTTAAGTATGAGGTCCAGCAGAGCACCTCTCCTCATTGGCTCCTCTACAATCTATATTAGAAAGCTATCATCAGTGCTCTCTGGGAACCACTTGGATTGCTTGTGCCTTGCTGTGTTGTCCCTCCCTCTCACCTCCTTCTTACATATCACTCCCCCCACTTATCATGCCCCCCCACCACTTATCACCCCTACCGTCACTTATCTCCCCCCACATCCCGTCACCACTTATCACTCCCTCATTCTGACATATCATCTCCCCAGCTACATATCACCCCTCCGCACCACAGCCCCTTCTGACATGTCATGCCCACCCATAACTGATCATTCCCCCATTCCAACATATCATCCCCCACTACATATCACACTCTCCCAGGCATGTATCACACCCTCCCCCCCATACAGATTATCCCCTTCCCCCACCGCTTATAACGTTGTCCTTCCGACACCACCCCTCATCATGTATTTATCACCCCACCACCACTTATCATGCCCCACACATAACAGGCCCCCTTCCAACACATCATGCCCCCCTGCCACTTATCACTCTCCCCCACCACTTATTACACCCTCCCACCATTTCTCATGCTCCCTTCTGACGTATCATGCAGCTCTCACTTGTTATACCCCCCTTCCACATACCACGCCACTCCACCACTTATTACACCCTTTTCCGACATATCATGCACTCTTCTGAGATATCACAGAATCCCTTTCGCCATGGGAAATTGGCATGCACATAACAGGTATGATTTTATGCTAGAATCCATGCCTTAAGGACAGAAAAAGAAAATGATCCAGGTTCAGATCCATGGTCTGGAAACAGAAGCAAGCCCAACAAGGAAGGAAACAATGGAAAATAAACCAAAAATTGCTTGAGAAAAATAAGCTAAAAAAAATGTACAAATATACCTTAGCCACAGCACATACCAAAAAAAAAAAGACCTGTTCCAACCTGAACAGTTATCTGCTGACATGAACAGGAGGACAGCTGATTAGGAAAGACAATTGTTTAATACCTATTATTATGAATAGGATTTTTAGTTAATTACCAGCCACCACTTCACCGTCCACAAGTCAATACAAAACAGCCTGTCATTTAGTTTGTTTCCTCTGCCTTGTTTAGGAATTAATCTGCCTCTTTTATACTTCTTATTGGTTTTTATTGGATTGTCAGTATTATACAATCCAGGTCTGCATACACAAGTAAGTTCTACTAAACATATTTGCATTTAATTGTAAGAACACCAGTAAGTAAAGCTTAACTTTTTTCTTAATTAAACTCCAAACAGCAAGTGACCATTCGTAAGACACCCTGCAGGGACAGAGATTAGAGATACAAAAGCAGACCTGAAAATCTGTTTTTATGCCCGCAATGCAAAATTTACAAAACTGTATCAAAACAGTTTGTGTAGTTGTTTAAGCAGCAAGAGGATGGTAACAAATAATGTAAGAGTGAATACTTTATGCAGGTCCATGTCCTCTTCCCCAAGGAAAAATTTGCCTGTCAGGAAGTAGCAGAAACAACCAAAAGTTTTGTTGCCTAGATTGCTAATGAGGTCTGACCTTCGCATTCACATGGATCATCTGTACTGTCAGTTGCTCAGCTTGACGATGGTAGTCCATTCACAGCTTGACCTAGCCAACCCAAGTGTGCCCTGTTTTGAGGAACGTTTTAAATTTCCTGGTGCCAGTGCTGAGCACTTAGTGCTCTCTTGTTGACGTTTGGCCCTTCTGTGATTAGAAACTAATTCAGAATGGTTTCATAATTCAGAGGGATTTCAGATTCGTGTGCTGCGTTTCCTTTGCACAGTACAAATGCAAAACCTTTTGCTTTCCATGGACACATGTTACTTTCCAGTCCCGCAGTGGAAAAACAAGAAACACTGTGTAAACACCTTACTGATATCTATAATGAAGAGAATGATAATTTATATGGCTCAGGCCTGATGAAGAAGACCCCTAGGCTGGTACAAACCATCAGTGACTTGTTCATTAGATTTAATCTGTTCAGCTATAGACTGCTGTTTTACGCATTAGAGTGCCTAGCATGACGTGCCCTGATCCATGACTGGTTTCTGGGAACTAGAATAAAATAAATATTAATGAATTGATACAACAGTATCACCAATATTCAGACTGAACAATTACAGGTCACACCCTAGAGACTTCTGAGTATTTATCAAAGACTATATTGGATTTGGTTTTAATTGTCTTTTAATTTCTGAGTCACAGAGATAGAGGTCACATTTTCAAGCCTCATTAGCAATTGTGATGTCTTTGACCTTACTTATTTTTCATTTTTACAAAGGCAATACTCTTAAATAGCTAATAGTCCCCATACATGAAATTTTAGGACAAACAAGACATGTTATTAGATTCACAATAACATAGAATTGTTGTCAATCACATTCACTAACGTGAAGGATTAGGCCTGGATTCTTTTTTTTTAATAATTTTGTGTGCTTAGGAGTAACAAAGGGAGAGTGAGAGAAATTCTCTGGCTTGAACCCATTACAGGAAGTCAGGAAGGTCAGAAATCCATCTTGGGATCTTCTTGTGAATATTATAGCTGTGAAGTGTTAGCTAATCAACTCTGCCCCCAAATCAGTCGCACCATTCACTTGAGATAAAAATTCATAAAGTAGCAATCTCCGCTGGTGACAATCACAGGCAAACTTCAAAGCAGACTTTTTCTTTCCGCTTTCCTCTTCTGATGCTCCAGAAGTACCCCTGGTATGTAATTCAATGTAATTTAAAAACATACATGTCCCAGTGGACAGGCTTTTCCTTTGGAAGATTTTTTTGCCATTGTCCTTTAAAAGCTAAGCTGTCCCTTCTGATTGTTTTCCCTGAATCACACCTACTGCACTCTACAGCTGAGAAATTTAATCTGTTTATTTGCTACTGCATTCAGCACTGTTAACTGTAACCTCAGTTTTTACGATGATCTCCTTCGCTTTATTACTTCAGCTGACATATAATCATCATATTCTGCATTTACAGCTTCCTCCATTCTAATTTTTTGTTTTCATTTTGCTGGCTTCAGCTCCTCTTATCATTTGGCTGCTTGAAAAGTCTCCTTCAGCTATTCACTTTACAATACTATTCCCAATGTCTGCTTCGATTGCAGGCCTGGGACTAGGGTCATTTGGTTCACAAGCACATCATCTTAAGGCATGCTGGGCTATGCAGAAGAACAAGTAGAGTTTCTGTCTAGGGAGACTAGCCATTAAGTGATACCCTCCTCAACTGATTTTACTTGTCCTTAGCTGGTACTAGTCAAACCAGTAAGCCATTTATTTTCTATCCATTCTGTATAGATTTATAGTCATTGGCAGCAGGAGATGTCTCTTGTTCAGGCTTTCTGGCTGATGTTTTCATACTGAATAAAACTTCTGAAGGCTTGGGTGTTTGTCAATTTTTCTATGCAAAATTACTTTACAGAAATCATATCATAGACATGGATGTGTTAATGAGATTTAAGTTCACCAATAAACTAAACAAAAAAAAGAGCAACTCATAACTCAGTTCACAAACTTTTTCAAGTTATTGAGGAATTTGAAAAATAAGAAAAAGTTCAAAGTCCTTATTCTGTCCAGAGAATCCTGAATTTCATCTTTCGTTCACATCAGATCCATTTGGTAAGGAGGTGCTTCTGTTGTCTAATAAATCTCCTCAATGTTAGTTGCATTTAAAAAAATGTTTGCATAGGCTTTTCATGAGGAAGAAATGAACATTCACCAATGAGCTATTTGCATATGCGTTTTCTAGTGTTTTCTCATCAGTTATATGCTAAATTTTGATTACAGCTTTTATAAATCAATCTATATTGGTGATAACTCTGCACTCCTAGACATTATACTTACTTGAAAAGCTCTCCTCAGAAACTGAGTATAGAATTATACACAGGAAACAGTAGCTCAAGGAAAAAATTGTCAAGTTAAAGAAAGAGAAGGAAACACACTTTTGAATATCCAAAAGTCTGGCAGGAGTTAATCCAGTAAGAAGGGGGGATTAGGTTTAATTTACCTATCTAAATAGCCTGATCAGAAAGTAATCTAGAGTCTTCATTTTCTAAAAAAATTATTTCTGTGTTATCTCTTCTGGGATACTCTCTTTCATAGTATTTTTTCTGGCATAAAAGTAGTAAATTAGAATGGGAAACAAATTGTGCCCACTCAGAAGTTTCTTAAAGAAAATTCTCATTATCTAGACAGTGAAAAATTTCACTGAAAAGTTTATGGGATAAATTTTTTTGTAGTATTTGTTGAACTCTTTTATGACACTACACTATATTTTTGTGCCTTTCTTTGAATATGAGAGGCAATCTCTCTCAAATAATATAGTGCTGATGGGTCAGTTGAACAAAGTGAAAAGCTGTGGTAACTGTAACTCTGTAAGTATTCTATTTTTATGTATTTCTTTGTTTTGTTAAAATGCTTAATTAAACTGAGGAGTATTTTACCTTTCAGTGATTTGAATATCCTCCAAGTTTATAATTTCAGACATGCTAGAGGTCAGATGCTGTTCAAAGTCATCACAGCACCTCGTGAGATTTTAAATTTAGGCTAGCACTTCCCAGTCTGAGTTCTTCTTACAGGGCTTTAATCTGCAGTCATGATGGTTTACTGTGAAGATGAGCAAACTAATTTTTTTAAATTTCACTACCGTCATGATCAAGTGGTACTGCAAGTCAGCAACAGAAGGAATACATAAAATTTCTCTTTGCCTTCACATCACTGTAATTCTGATCTCTTATCTCCACTGTTTTATGTAGCAGATTCTCTTTCTGCAGGAAAAAAACCTTGTTTTTCCCACTTTCACATTATGTTTTTGCCTATGACTTAAATTTGCAGATAGCATCATTCATTATTATGTATTACTTGTTATTATGTTAGCAATAATATGGCTCGTTAATCATTACATACTATTAAGCACAGTAATATTTAAAGAAATATGGAGAGAGAAGCAAAATTCAATTAATGAAATGGAAAGTTTTTGATAAAATAGTACATCTGGATGTTGCTGGACTAAGGAGCAAAGAAATATCAAAAGGAAATAGACCACTGCTGTACCCTCTCCAAAGGATAGTATTTTTCCTAGATAGCTATTCTGGCCTGATGCTTTCATTGCCAGATCAACACCCACATGTTTGCACATTCTGGTATGGTTGCCTTCTAAAATTTGGAAATAACTGCCTAACTAAGTCTGAATTCTTCCTTGCAATTGATGGAAACAAGCTGAAAGAAGCAGGGAAAGAGATAGTCATAATCCTTTCTGAACCATTCGAGGGACGGAAAAAGAGAGATGCAGATTTCAAAATACATGATAAATGTGTGCAGCTGAGGACAATTAAAGGGTGGAATGATTTAGGGGCAAGTATGAACTGGACAACAAATTGTTTCTTAGTTCAGGATCAGGTCCCACTGAAAGTTTTCAGAGTGCTATAAGCAGCTTCAGTATCAGGAATACATATAAATTCATAAAGAATCCTTCTTTGCATGAATTTCAGCAGCAAGACCATATTATATAACATTATTATTTTTGAGCATAAAAATATTTTCTAAAGTCTTCTGAACACAGCCTTTATTTCTAATATGTCTATCTATGCTGCTGCTTTGGACAAGAGGTCCTCACTTTCTAATCCCATTAGGTAGCACTTTGTACAACACAAATATAATTATATCCTTCATGTGTAGTTTTATGGGGTAAATTCATTCTATATGCTTGATTCTATATATAGATATCTAATTATAAAACTGATATAATTCCTTATTGACTTTCATAGGAAGAAGTGCTCATTATTTTTTTTACAAATAGCACCTTGTAATTCCAGCTATGATTAGGACTCCATCTATGCTGGACTAATACATAATAAAAGATAGTCCTGGTCCTTAGATAGCAGATGTATTTAGGGGACTTTAGAGAGAGTGTATCCCATGAATAGGACTACACTATATTAAATTATATATTAGATGTTATATTATATACAAAAATTGTATACTTTGTTAGAAAATCTGACAAATAGAATGTTATTCTTGGTGAAATAAGCTGCTAACAGTCAATAATAGAAAGACTGAATATTTGTGAAGTCATATATCAAATCTAAATTATATATATTTTCAAAGTTTTATTACCGATCATTGAGGGTTTTAAGTGTGTTCCTACAGGACTGACAGTGCAAGCTCTAAGAGCTACATTGCCTGCTTCAACTAAGTTGTTTTATTCCACCTTGCAAGAACCACCCTCCAGTCCCTCTGCTAACAGAATTGGATGACTTCATTTATAGCTGATCCCTTGCTTCTTCTTAACCCATATTCCAAACATTGTTTAAGTAACAGAACTAAATCTTTCTCTTTAAGACACTTTGAGCATGAGTGTCTTCGGTTATTGGACTTCTCAAACCACATCTGACCATTGCCTGCATTGATTAATGACTTTAGAAATAATTTGCTTTCCACTTAATTGCAGTTTCAGTGGCGTATTTCTGAACATACAAATCAAAAGAATTCAAAAGTTTATGCTGACACTCCTGCTTTTGATTTATAATAATGCCATTCCCACTGTCAAGATTGCGTTAATATGGTGAATAGCTTTGCTTTTACACAATAGTTTTTTGGATGTGTATGCCCATGCTTTATTTAGAGAAAGTGTAACAATTCTGTCAAGTATATACAATTTTCCTTTGCTCATGTAAAAAGTGAAGAGAGCTACTGTACAGCCTACATCAGTGCCTAAGGTCTCATGGAAGTCTTTCCACTGGTTTCAAAAACCTACAAACTATGTTCTCGTGAAGCTAGACACTGAATAGAGCTCACTTTCATCTTGACTTTACTCAGCTCCACTGGCCATATGTTGCAGAAATACAAAAACTAAGCTGTGTTTACCTTCTGCTCTTTGTCATTCCTTCCCTTCATGACTGTAGGTATCAGCTGTGCTGCAATTTTTTTTTCCCCAGATATTTGAGACGAGAGTCAAAAAATGGTCTACCGTGACCATTTACAGAGATAACGACAACAACTTCCTTGTAGACTCACGTAAGGCTGGGTGACCTGAAAGTTCTTAGGAAAAACAAATTTAGCACAAAAAGTGCATAAGTACTGGTAAAAGTACTGGTTGTTTTAAATGAAAAATTTGTTCAATTTGTGTTGAAACTATTTATAGCTCAGGCCTAAGATAACTGTCATTGGGCCCAAAATCTCATCCTTGTTGGTTTTCAAAGGATTTAAAATGCCAGTAGGGATGAATTTTGTTCCTAACCATTATACACACAGAAAAGCAGATTCCATGAAAGTAATGGTCTAACACGTTGATATCATGGTGCACTGATGAAAGAGCTACAGTAAACTCAATTAATACCTAGTAGGAAAATTGGCACTAGGCCTAGGTTTGTTCCTTTCTATTGTTTTATAAGAATATTTGGAGCTTTATTAAAAAGGTAGCTTACTAATTGTCCTGTGTTTATCTTTGTATTAACAAATAACTATATATGAGTTCTGATACAATAAATGGACAATTAACTACATAAAGCACAACACTTAAGTAACTGAAAGTACATAGTTATTCAATTTATGTTCCAGGAAGATATTACCAATCATGCACTGCCTTCACTTGGCATTTCTGAAGCTGATCTAGACCTCATTTACTACATAAGGCTTCACAGTTGCTGGGTGTCTCATAACTCAGTATCTCATACTTGGACAGTAGATATTTTTAAGATACTTTTGTGGCTCTACATAAAGAAATAAAAGTTCACAGTAATGTCAGGGAGGGTAATGGTGAAAACTCACCAGAAAATTATAGCAAATCCTTGAGAAATATAGGACATGACCCTTAGAATATGTACACAGATAAAGGCATTTATGGTATGCAATGACTTCTTTCATTTGAGAGCTTCTTTACATGAGTCCTGGTAAATATTCAGTAAGCTTTTCTATGCTGACAAGGAAATTTTCCAGATGAGACTCTGAAAAAATCAAAATCCATTTCTATGCTAAAAGATCCAAATCTAATTGATATCCCTATATGTACGCTCATACTTTTATCTAAATCTCTATCTATCGCTATACCTGAGATTTTTCAGAAAGGTAAAAATTTAGTGTCTAAAAAAAAAATCTTCAGAAAGTTGTTACTTTCAAGTAAGTGTTTGGATCCGTTATCAATTGCTCTTTTACTTCCCTTCAGAGTTTTATTCACAAGATATAGTTTCAGATATTCAGAATCTTCTATGAGAAGTCTGGACAGATTTTTATGAGGGTGATCGTAATTTCAGCTTGTGGGATAACAGAAAGAGTTTTCACCATTTAAGTTTTAAAGATCAAAGAGTAAAAGAGGAATATAACTGAACAAATAGACTCTGTGCCTAGAGTAGCGTAAGAAAACGAATAGTTAGTTTTTTGTCAGTTCAAAATGCTATTCTTCCACAGGTTCACATATGAATAAATAAGTTATGTTCTACTTATGCTAATGCATAAGTATTAATAAATAATATATAACCACTTAAAGTGGAAAAGTTTGTTATTTGTTCACCTGTTTTATTTGGATTCAAATGCACCTTAATTGTTTTTTCTTGCCTGTAATTCACTTGTTATCCATAAATGACTGGCCAGCATGAAATAAGTTATTTTTTTCATTTCAGCTCTCTATGTAATGTCCAGTTACTTCTGCCTCATAGATTCAATTATTACCTTACTTCGTGGTCTCAGTAAGGAAAAAAATTAAGAATTAAATGATTACAGGAAAAGAATTTCAGATTATGGTTGAAGCTCACCTAACACCTAGGATGATGTTTCTTTGCTGACTCTGTCTGAGATAAAAATAAATAGGTTGCTTTTTGGCAGGTTGATTTTGACACAGGTTTACATTCGGTGTTAATAATGCAGCAGCTAAATCATGGAATAGAGAGGGCCTATGGCAGCAACAACACTGTGCTGAACACAATGCAGCCATGTATATAGCTGCTGCAGCTTCACAGTTTTAGTGATGGTCCTGATTGCCAGCTGACTTCGACACATGTTGGAATCAAATCAAAGGGTGGCCGGGACTGTCTATTTATTCAGTACTGAGATTTTTACATCTTTTTCTGAAGCAGTTGGCTTTGGGTACTGTTGGAAGGAGAACGCCAGTCAACAACAGAATGCTAGCCAAATACAGGACTGGTCAGATGCAGGACAGCTTCTCATGTATAAACTCAGAATTGCTTCTCAGAACAGAAGTATTATAAAGATAATGAAGCTGACCTTTTTCAATACCCCCCCCCCCCCAAAAAAAAAGACCCTCTACATCAGGAACTTGAACATACTGTCTGAAGTGTTGTGTAGCATCCTTCTGTGTATTTTTTTACTGGACAACTTTGCTGTATCTGTTGTGTAATGGGTATTTGTGTAAGATACATGATGCAATAAAAACAGCATGTAACTATATTTTCTTTGGGCTGCCATGACTCATTTAAACATACTTTCAGGCTGGTTATGTTCTAATTTTAGTGAATTGAACTATTTAAATATAATACTGAATTACTCTAGTACTATTTTATAATAAGGAACTATGCATTGATCTGTATAACTCAATAGATGCTTCTTATATCCTGGAATACTTCATAAGCTAAATAGATACCTCTCAGGAAATCAGTTTTAAATGGCTCAGTAAGTTTTGTCTCATTAACACTTTCAGCCTTGTAGCTCCTTAAGCATTGTAGTCCTTGACCATGACAAACTACAGACGTGTCCTTAACTCCCAGGCTGCTAAGAAGTTCTCTCAAATTACGTGTTCAGCACCCTTGCACTTTTCTGCTCTTTCTGTTCCCTGAGACTTTGAATAACTACTCTATCATGTTATTGTTTGCTTGTTTATTTATTGTTGTTAGCCAGATACCCCAAGAAGGAACAAGTATCCCATTGCAGATGGCATTGTAGGTGCATCTAATCCAAAGAATTTACTGAACAGCTGTTGAAAAGGCAAAAGTAAAACAGTAATACATGACAAGAGAAGGAAGTTGATGTGTAACATCCACAATGCCTGAAAATATATGATTATTATGATGATTGTCTAGTGAATTTTAAAATTCCCTTCTAGAGTCAGAAAGCTCTGGTTCCTTTAGTAGAAAAGATTTTACTGGGTTGACTTCCAAAAGATATGTGTTTATAAGATAAAGAGAAATACTCTTAAGACACCTTTTATATTTTATTCCTAAGTGAGATTGCTACTGAATCACAATTTTGTTGGCTTTGGCTCACTGCAATCCTTCCAGTGAATCACTTGTGCCTAGAAGCATGTTATCTATAGGTTAATAGAAAAGGCTTTGAGAAAAATAAACATTCATAGCAAGGCAGGATAATAGTGAGAAAGCATGAGTTTTTAGCTTGAAATTGCTACAGTGAAAAAGCAATGTGTGACAAAGCTTTCAGTCTTTTTAGTGACATGGAGCCTCATTATAATAGAATTATACAAACAAGGTCTCTCCTGCCACGAATAGCTCACAATCCAACTACTCATTCCACAAGGGAGTAAGGAAAAGCACAGGAATAAAAGTACATAACGAGTGTGGATTTGCTATTATTCTTACTTCAATTTTTTTTTGTATTTGGTTGAAGTTTTCTGTCGCTTTAAAAAAGCTTGTTGTTGTTCTTAATAATGAAGTATTAATATTAAAGTAAAATAAGTAAAAAACTTACCCTCAAATTATTATTATTAATTTTCGTGTGCAAGGACTCTCATTTTATTTTGAATTTTTCTGATACTTTTAAAAAACATATTATAATGCTGAGGGGGGAAAAAAGGCTGGGGAGAAAGAAAAGAATGGAATCCCAGAACAGCTGATGTTGGAAAGGACCTCTGGAGATCATCTAGTCCAGCCTCCCTGCTATGACCCTCTAGGGTTAACCTTCTGGAATTATTTGTATTTCAATACAGAAAATAGAAGGAAGGTAAGAGTATCATGAAGAACAGTCAGCACTAGAGAAGAAAGAAGGAACCAGAAGCCACACAGCAAGAGAGAAAAGAATGTTGAAAAGGAAACCTGTAGAGATCAGATAACACAGCGAGCACCTGAGGACCCTGCTAAAGTTGTTCTCTGGGTTGACTCTGGCTGTGCTTATTTCTCTATCCTGGTAGACCTTACTCTTCTTCAAGTTCATACGGCTAAGAGGATACTATCTAGTAAATAAAATAAAGGATACAGTGCCTTTTTCTGCATTCATTACAATAATCTTGCTGATTATTGTTCAGAAGTCCTGACTGAACTTTAACATTGCCCCTATTCTGTAGTACACACCGAGGCTGGGAAATGCATTGTTTTGAATTCCTACAACTCCTCTGGCTTCTGAGGCTGCTGAAGAGCTTCTCTCATCGTCTCTTAGGGGAGAAACCATCTCCTCTCTCGCTGGAGTGCTGAATAAAGAAGTGATGCTCGAAGCTATTCAGGACTGGATTGCACCAAGGGATTTTTGAGGATTCTTTCCTTTGAATTTAAAAAAAAATCTTTTTTTTTTTAATAGTATCACACTATTTTTTCTTTTAAATGCATTGTTTTCTGTGCTATATTACAATAGTATGGTTTCTAAATAAGATGTTACTGTACAACCTATTTTGTTGTATTTTGCTTGTTCTACTGCTGAGATAAACTGTTTCCAGGCTAAAAAGACCACCACTGTTGGTGAAGACCTGAAGACTGCAATTACAAAAAGAACTGACTGTGGTTTGAATTAAGCATTAATATGCCAGTTTAACAAAACAATTAAGCAAATAGTCTAACCCTATTCATCAAAGCAATTAAACTTGTACCTACGGACTTAAAACTACAGTGGTACCCGCAGGAAACCTAGAGTTAAGGTTTCTCAATATACTCCACACTAAAAATATTAAATTACTCATAACATATAATTTTGTTTGGACTTAAATTGTCCATATCAAATGTTTACTGCATTTTTAAAAGAAAATATATTCAACACAAGCAGTTCAGTTATTTCTGAGAAGAAAATTGACATAATTGACTTTATTTTCCTGTCAGAAAACAAAAGTTCGCAGTATTTGTTGAGAAAATGTATCATCTCTGTGAGTTAGAATTTGTAATACACCATCCTTTTTTTTTTTAAAGGAAGAAATTCACCACAGCATAATCAAAATTAAGCCCGAAAGGCCTGAACACCTTAATCTACCCTTCTTATGCATATGGATTTTGATACTATCTGTATCTACCTGGTAGAATACAAGATTTTTCCAAATCACTTTATATTCAGAGTACAGGGAATGCATTATGTCATTAATGAAGTTATTGTCCAAAGAAACCTTGCCTCAGATAACGACAGGTGTGTAGTAACTAGAAAGAAAATTGCAAGAAGAAAAGATAGATCAGGCAGCTGAATAACATACTGAAGAGCTGACTCTTTTTCCACTGTGAACAGAGCCTGCATATTGCCTATATGATGATGCATGGGTCTTTTAAATCAATCTTGTTATTACTGGACTACTGCTAGTATATCTCTTTTTTGGAGGTGTTTCATGTGACTCTTACAAACATGCATTAGCAGTAGACTTAACAAATATGTAAACACATTTATCATTAATAAAAGTAACTATTATTTCCACTCTATCATTACTCATTATGCGCCTCATCCTACAAATATCTAATCATCAGATGATTGTTGCTAAATTCATTTAAAGCCTGCAATTACTGTTGCACTTAGTCATTAGCAAAATTGGACTACTTCTTTGCAAAGATGGAGTGACTTTGAGCCACAGCTCTGTTTTCCTCAGCCCATCTTAAGGCCCAATGTCAACCTGAATGATGAAATAAAGTATATATTCATTAAGATCCAAGATGACTCCACTCTTTGAAGGCTGAAAAACATATCAAAAGACTGGATTAGGATACAATACTATGAAATTATTAGAGGTAATCTGGTAGGGATAAAGGCAAAGTTCTATATTTATTAACAGATAGTTTCACCAAAACTAGGCTGATTGTAAAGAAAAGTTAAGAATATCGTGTTTCTGACAGAAAGATAGACATTGTGGGATACAGAAAAAGTGAAATAATCACTTCCCTCTATTTGGTATTTGTAAGAGCTCAGCTGGCAGACTGTGTCCAATTTAAGGAAGAGGTAGACCAACAGGAGAATATCGAAGGGATGCAAGAAGAATAATAAGTAATCTGCAAACATCAGATACGAGAAAGGTTTTAAGAAACTGGATTTGTGTAATCTAAGGAGGAGATGTGCAGTACGATAAATCCTCATGCACACGGGAAACACTTGAAAAGAATAAAAGCTGCTTTTCCTACCTACACAGGATAGAATAAGAAGTAAACGTCTCAAGCTGGACAGGGAAGACAGCTGGGAATGCAAAGCACTGAAAGAGATTGCCCAAATAGGCTATAAAATCACCAGCTCCAACTAGCCTGTTTGTGTTTTTAAAGTGCAACTAAGGAACCAAAGGACAGTTCTCGGTATTAAGTGAAGTAAAAAATGACACTAAAAATGAAACTGCTCTAGTGTATTCTAATAGAAGAACAGCACTGTGGGGCACTTGTTAGAATATATATATTTAAATTTATATATATATATAAAATATTTATTATATATATTATGTTTATATATTATTTAAGCAAAAGATTGTCTTAGGATCAATTCCTTTTGAGAAAAGTAATCTTTCTAGTATTTGAACATGTCCTGAACACGAAGAATATTAAAGTAAATGCTAGTTTTATACCTTCAGCTCACCAGACATGGAATATACAGACTCCCTACTAAGAGCCTGGCCTTCTAAGTTGCTGAATGTCGTTGTCCCCAAAAAGGGAAGATCAAGTGCCGTAACAGCTAAGTTTGTCTCACTGAGATGTTGGATCCACAGTTACTCCGCACTTACAGATGACAAGGAAACAGATGATTATTAATGATTAAGAAGATTACAAGCAGATAGAATATTGATATACTGATGGCATTTTAAATGTAGCCTCCTAATCAGAGGACAGCAATGTATGTTCCCGACTGCAACAGAGCACTCCAGTGCTACACTTGTATTCTGCAGTACTGGTGGTTTCTCAGCTTGTGAAAACTATTTCTGTTTTTGGCAGAGGGAAAAGAAGGCATTATGAAAGTAGTGAATGTGTCATATGCAGGAGTGTTATGAAGAGTGTAATTTCATTTCCTGGCCCTCATCAAGTGACAGGGACAGTTATAAAAAGGGTTGTATTATTTCCTTTCTTACAGCAGGGGTCTGTATCCAATATCTGCAGTGGTGAGCACTACAACAGGGAACTGGAAGAGAAAAGTTAAAACTACAAATCAAAGGGGCACAGAACATTGTTTTGAGGGGAGGAAAAAGGAGTAAAAAAGAAAAATAAATGCACAAGCATCTGAAAAAAAAAGGAAACAGAAACAGGGAATCTGTACACTTGAAGAACACTTTAAGAGAGAGCTGAGAAAGCTGCAAAAGTGGAACAGAGGTGAGGTCACAAAACACGCTACCTCGCAGGGAGCTAGAATGACTCAAACAAAATTCCTTCAGCACACCTCCAGATGCACCTGAATCTGTTTTGTCGTTGTTCTCTGGTTCGTTTGACTCGCGGTGCATTTACATTTTACCCAGTTCCCTTTACAGTAGTCATCAGCCACCATTAGTTCTGGCTCAGAACTAATGAGCTCGGAACTTACAGGACTAAGATTTGATTGTCTGACTTCTACTTTGCTCCCTGCTGGGAAATGATTATTAAGTTTGTACACAAACTTACTTAACATTGAAGATAGGTCAGTGACGTCAGCTGCTAGTGCTAGGGTAAACCTGCTGCGGGAGAAGGAAGAGTAAAAAGCATGTCTTAGTAGCGGATAGTAAAATTCACTGGAGAAAAGAAAAAAAAACATTAACCTGGTTATCCTAAGGATATTAAATCCAAATATTTTTACTGACGGATGTCAGAGGACAAGAGAATGAAAACAGTGAGGGGACTTGGGTTTCACCCTAGCGCACCCCTTTTCCAACCTCTAACTGGCAGCAGAAAAGGCCAAATTAAATCCTGAGGATCAAAAGTAAATGCCCAAATGAAAAACGTACCCCAAATTAAACCAAACTCTCTCAGGGCTTATTGTGACTGTTCTACTCTGAAACGGCTTAATAAGAAGGAAAAGAAGAAAAGTCCCAAGGGAAGAAAAAATAGGATAACAATAACTAGCCACCACTTTCCCAAAGTACCACAACAATAGCACTACAGTTCTCTTCTCTGGTTGTAGTAATACTTTAAGTTTGTAAGGCCAGAGTTCTTATCATCTTGCTTTGTATTAAGGCGTCATCCAAGCTGCATTGACCTTCCAGTGTATGTCACTCACTAGTTGCTTTCTGATCTCTTAAGTGATCTCTCCTCTCACAAGGAGTATCAGAGCATACCAGGTCCTCCATCAAGTCTTGCTGCCTAAGAAAGACTCATTAAATAGAGTGTAATTGAGTTAGACTTTGCTAACAAGAGTGCCCTTTTCTCTTTAGAGAGTATACCTTGAGGCTGCTTGTTATTGAATTATATCAGGGTGACTGATCAGTCCAGATACATTTAAATATAGCTGGTTTGCATAGACTTTCAGACCTTGCTGTCATTTCCTCCACTTTATCGTAGGATTTCTTTCTTAACAGAAATGCCCACAAATATGATAAAACATCAAATGTGAATCATATTTCAGGTCTGCCAACATGTGTGTCCATCCACCCCCTCTTTCTCTCACCAAATGTCTCTTCTGCACTTCCCTCCCTCTGACACTTTCTAGGAAGAGCTTCTTCTCTTTTAGGCATCAGTTAATGTTTTCAGCATTGTTCAGGATTTTATAGCTGGATCTTGCTTGAGTACTTGTTGAATTCTCTCTCCAAGACGCAAGAAGTGATAATTTGCATTTTAGCAGACAGAAGTATTATTAGATGTGATGTTTCAAATATCCTACCCAGGAAAAGGCAACAGTTTCTGTACATAATTTACATCCTTCCTGCTGTAATTACCATAAACCCCACAAAAATAATGACTAATGAAGAATCACAAAGTTTATGAAACAATTGAAATAATATTATTACTATTTTCTGTTAATTTAACACAAATATATTTGTTTATTTTTGATCTGTAAGTTCTTTTGAGGTAACAAGTTTTGTATTTTATTGAGACATAAACACAAGTTAAACTTAGATGTTATTCAATGAATTGAGTAAATAATAAGAAGAAATTTTAGGTCACTTACTTATCAAAGGGCCACAGGCAGGTGTCTGAAAAATCACAACCATTTGGGGCTGTAAATAAGAACAGAGAAGTGAGAAAAACTGTAATGCAGATAGAACTATGAATGACGGGAGATGTCAGATATCTTCCTGCAAGGATAAGCGAATTGACAGAAGTGGCCTCATACACCCTGATACTCCCATCGAAAGTATTCAGGAAGCATAAATTTTATTTTCATGGCAAGATGCAACTGCTAGAGTCCTTAGTAATATAAGGGCATCAATGGACAAACTCAAAACACGCTCTTATATTGTGGTAGGCATTCTCTTCTGGCTCTAGGTGTAATATTCTGTCTGGAACTGTTATGCAAGTCAGAGTAAGAGTGGTAAATAAAACATCCTTTCCCCTCACTTTCCTTTCCATACACCCTCAGTTAACAGATGTATGCTTAACCCATTTGACTAGGCTTCCTGTCTGGACACCAGGCAACTCTGTTTGAGAAAAAACAGTAAGAATATGCCTTTGGAAGGGATTGTTATTCCTAGTGAAAAAAAAAAGACGACGACAACAATTAAGGCCCACAAATAGTTTGAGCTTTATATTGATGATTTCTGAGTAATAAACAACACCTTGGTCTAACATACAGGACCCTTAAGCGCTTTCCAGTGAGTTGGGTAAAACCTTATTTGTTCAAGGTCACTGAAGTGATGGAATTTGTCATTCTTGACCTGCCAGCAGTACAGGTCAAGACTGAATAGAACAGTTTGGTGCTTAGCTCTGGGCTTCTTGTAATCCATTATTATTCTGAAATGAAAAAAATAGCCAACAATCCTTTCTGCTGTGTTATCTGGAAATAAGTGAGCTCAGTAAGAAAAACAAAAATGAGGTTCACCTTAAAAATGCTTTCTGGGGAAGGAAAGTTTGATTAGAAGAGACAATTCTAATATCATTTTCCCATTTTATTTTGAGTTTTCTTCAGGCTGTGGTAAATAAATGAAAAAAGAAAATAAAATTATCTGAGCAGAACGAATGTAGAGAAACAATAAAAGGGCATGAAGCAGAGACTGCAAATCACAAACTAAGCAAAAAAAATGAAATGAAGATCATTATAGGTACACAATATTTAATAAAGTAATGAAATCTAATAGATATTTTGTGTCATAGATATTAAAGCAGTTACAAGGCAGGTAAAGTGATCATTAACTAATTTTAGAGTTAAAATACTAACACACAGAAAATGATCAACAGTTTCAGAGACAAGGATTAGAGTAGATGACTTGCCAATGTTTTCAAAGTCTTTCCTCTACTGTGCCCAAAATAACCATATCTTTTCAATTTCTTATTATACAAGATTTATATAATACAAACCAAAAGACTGGTCACTAAAGGATTCAAGAAGAAGATTAAGCATGTTCTGAAAACAGTAAATGTCCCATTCTGACCTAGGAATTTGTCATGAGGAAAAGAAAGAGTGGAACGCACCTTTTTTGTAACACAGTTTAAGTACTGGTACTCCTTTTCTCTTGAAAGTAAATTTGATCAATAGTCATCAAGTAAAATTACTGTTGACAGCATTATTTCTTTACAGGAAAACTGTCTTATCTGGGTAGGGACTCTAAGACTTTTTGTCTCAATAATCTGAGAGAGCTCTAATTTCACATCCTTTCACATGTCGAGGTGGATGTCCAAAACTTAAAAATAAAAAAGTAAAGAGTAACTTTCTCAATGTATAGGTGTATTTTCACAGAACGATATGATGTTTGCAATTGTACATGTCCAGCAGAGGGAAGAAATTAGCGTTCTAGGAATAGGAAATTCAAGGCTCCATTAGTCAAAATGCTAGCTCTTTAGCTTCTGTATGTTTATTACTTTCATATATGGTCAAAATGTTTTATTATCCAGCCTTCATATTTTATTATTTTGTCTTACAAATCTTTCTCTCAAGTGACTGACCATATGACCCTACTGTCACTCTAATAATAAAAGAAGTCTGTTAATATGATTTCCTCCATAGACTATTTAATATTCATCATACCTGGATAACATAAATGATTTATGTCGTGTAAGTGGAAGAAAGAAGCCTACAGCTCTGTTCAGAACTGAAATTTTCAGGTATTTTTAATAGTGCCTTATTACATCTTTATTATGCCCACTGACCCATTTTGACTTCAGTTCATCGCTTACAGTTGAGCTGAAAGCTCATTTTCAAGTGCAAGAATTCAATATTATACATATAAATCATAATATCAGCTGGGCATAATGTGTTATCCTTATGTAGGTCTGATTTCACGGCAGTAACATAATTAATATATAAATGGAAAAGAAAAGGGATTCTGTAGTGTTGAACAAGCAAAATGAACTCCTACTTCTACTGACCTGAATGGGGCCAGGATTTCATCTCTACCCTTACATTGTCAAGATCTCTCTCTTAAAACATATCTGAAAGAATTTAGGCCTGGTGGAAAGCAGGATGTTATCTGCTAAGATTTTATGTGGCATATGCTCTACTTCTAAAATGCCCTTTCGCTCCATAACTCACTCCTTTTACAGCCAGGTTTTCGTTCTTCAGAGATTTTTAAACACTGTAAGAAAAATACTGTATTCTTTATTCAAATAACTTAAAATAACCATTTGCAATTTATTTAACTATCATTTATCATTATCAAGATCCATTTTTGTAGGATCCGTACTAAACTGAATAATTGTAATTTAAAATGTAAGTGAAATGTTCCAATTTGCCTCACTCGGCCTGCTATGCTTGCATGAAAATCTTCTCAATATCTTGAAAAGGTACAGCTATATTAAACTCAGGCTATGAATCCAAATGTCTTTTAAGTGTTGTTCTTGGTGACTTCTTCACTACATTTGTTATTTTGAACAGACATTAGTGGTGGTGTTTATTATTGACATAGCCATAAAATGAAGATAAAACAAAGCACATGGTCCAAGAATTCTAGGGCACAATCCCTGCATACAGCAAACAGGCAAGCAGTTTGGTCACAGATATCTGCTTCTTAACAGTTTGAGATGATCCCCGCTTAGCACAATAAATGCATCTTTTATTTTGTATGCAAAACTTCTTTCTAGGCTTTCTATGATTTGCCTTTGGTGTGAACCATTTTAATAAACTATATTTCAGAATATACTTGCGATTCATAGTTTCAAGCATATGTAGAATACTTTAGAGAATATCTAGAAACCTTTATAAAAGTAAAAAGCAAAAATTTGATATTTCCCTTTTTAAATATTTGCATATTTTATATATAAGCCTGTCGTTCCATTGAATGTGTCAATGAGGTAGTAATGACTACTTTTCCCTATTTTACATAGGGGTAACCAAGGCTAAGTTTTACAAAGTATCTTGGAGAAGCTATGTGTATGAATTCAGATTATATTTATTTGCCAAACTAACTAATCAATTCTAATCAATACGTGTTTGAGAACACAGTTCCCATTTGGACTACCTGTCTATTACAGTGATGTATCATTATCTCAGCAATTTTGCCTCTTGCCATGAAATGGGCTGATAAGGACAATTGGAAAGACAACAAGTATGGATTGAAACACTACATGTCGACTTGATTTAGAAAACTTAAGCCATCATTAGGTGTCTTTACAATCCCCAGGTTGAAAAATTAAATAAAGCACAGCAAGTATGTGTAACAGCTAAGAAATGAACTCAGGCCTTACAAATGCCTGTGCAATGTTTAAACCACAAAACCATTCCTGATAACTAATATGGTACATTATATGAAAAGCCTATTAAGTTTTACATGCCTATTATTTGTTCACAATGATAGATATGGGCAAAGATTCAAATACTATGATTCCTCTGAGTTAGCCACAGTTATAAAAGTATTTTGAGCACCACTGCATGTGAACTAAATCAGCATGCTGAAGCACCTATAGCTATACTCAAAAGCCTGTGAATTTTTGTAAACATTACAGATGTACTGGATAAAGGAGTAGAGAGGCTGACATCAAACGGATACTTTCGTCAGACACTAAGGAAGAATAGGGGAAAACTTAGCATTTCTGAAGCCATACTTCAAGTGGAAAAGTTTCATTTGACATGAGCCAGAAAGGCATGGAGCACTGCATGTTCTTGTCTTGCACAGAAAAATGTTTGGAATATTTGAATGTCTGAAGATTTCAAATCATTAAGGAGGATAAAAAGGGTTAATAACCTTACTATTTGTTCAGTATCATGTTCGGTATTTTCACTAGTCTCAACAACACACTTTTGCATAAAAAGGGATCTGAAAAATTATTTTACAACTTCAACTACTTTAGATCTACAAAAATATTCCCTCTGCCAAAATGGGTATTTCCTTTTCACGTGGTCACTGAAAGAACCTGAGCTGCAAGTCATGCTTGACATTTAGCTCGGAGAAAAGATAGCTTTTACTTTAGATACATCAACCTCTCAAAGCCTTTAATAAAGCTCACCTAATTTATCTACTTCAGAGAATTAGCTGGAAATACGGAAAGTACTATTCAGGTGTAAATCATTTCTCACTAACAAAGAGTGATTGGTGATGGCAGCTCCTTTCCATTCTCAAGGGCTTGGCAAAAGTAAACGGCAACATTCTCACTCATTAAAATGATCATTTTCTCAGGTTATACATGTCCTAATTTGCAAAATGTCATACACACCAGTGGTACCATCTTCTTTGCAATATCTGAGACCTCTAAGAAATTATGAGATAACACATGGCTTTGTGAGCAGTAGTAAACTTTTAGCCTCAAGAAAGAAGTTGTAGCTTGACACGCACACATAAATCAAGAGGAAAATAGCATGCAAAAATCACAATGCACAGATCCAGATATTGTTTTCAGATGTCAGCATTTCAGCTACTAATATATTAAAAAGCATCTGAGTTGGTATGGTCAAACTGCACCCAAGCATATCTGACATGGGTTGAGGAAGAAGAAAAATCTTCAGAATCAAGTCAAGGAATTAAATTATTCCCTTTGAAAATTTGATCTATTTTTGAGAAAGGCATACAGGGTGTAATGCAGTCACCACTAGCCCTGAGTAATTAAGGCAGTAACAACAGCACGACCTGCATTCTGTCACTTTCAACTTGTCAGGACACTGTATACTTTAATTTTAGATGTCATAAGAGAAATCTAAGCCCAACTGGATTAAGTGTTAAGCATAGATGCATTTTGTCATTTATGATTGAAAGTGTACACCTCAAACAAATAACAATTTCTGCAGAGTCTTATAGCTCACTTCCTTGGTAAGAAAAAGCAGTGGTCTTTGGAGCACATCATACTATTGTTCTGCACCCCAGGTTGGCTCCTTTAAACTCCAGTGATCACTGTGGCAGCTGTGCGATTTAAAAGTCGCACTATTAACACGATAAAAAGTGGAGGACTCAGGAACCAGGTAAGGGGAGTTTATTCATCAAGAACCCTGGACAAAGTCAACGTTTACTAGAAAAAATAAAGCCAAGGTGATGAACTGATCAAGTTTACAATCCCTGGGTTTATATTTATGAAATCTACTGCAGTACTCAAAGATGATAGCTTCAATAATATATAAATTATTAAATATTCATAATAAAATAGGAATTATGAGTTAATCACCTGGAAAGCTGGGAAAGGTCAGAAATCACTACAGATAAGGAATTTTTATTATATGCAGTACATGAAGTATATGAAGAATCCATACCTTTGATGCGATTTAAATTGTATTCGATAACAACATCCTATTAAAATATTTAATCCAGTGGTTAACAAGCTAAGTTTTACCGCCAATAAAGGAAAGAGGGGGGAAAAAATCTTGCTTAGACTCTTAAGGTAAAAAGACTGCACTACTGTAGCGAAGATGGTTCACTGGATCTCTAGAAAAAAATGGAATCTATATACCATTTTTAATTGCGTTTCCCATTCTATCACACCACAGTGGACTGTTACATAGTGCACTATTTTGGCTCTAGTGTTCCACTGCCTACAGGTATCACAGGTATTTTTTTCTAGGTGAAAATAGCTAAACTGGGCTTTTTAGTTGGAAATAGTGGACATACTGTAGATCTACTTTAAAATTTGTGGAGAGGATTTTAAAGTAGATTTTTTTGGTTTTGTTTTTAGTTTTGTTTTTAATTTTCTTGCTATTTTAGTTGTCTGTCAGAACCTTTCTGGAGAGGGGAACTAAATTCACACAATTTTGACCAAGTGAATATTTTTATTGAGAAAAATTATGACTTTTAAATATAATTTTTCATAAACGTTAAAGAATATAAAACTTATGATATTTTTAGGGACTGCAAAAGACTCTGTCCTTTATCAGAGTCTGCGACTTTCAATGCCTTTGGCACAACACTGAGCAACTTAGTGTACTCCAAAGGATTGAATGTGAGGATTTCCAGTAAAAGAAAAATAAAGCCTGGTCTTGGGATTATACTGGTTCCAAGAGTACTCTTTACTATGTAGACCACTACAGACTTTTTCATTGACCTTGCTGAATGAAAAGACTCCCAGCTTACACATCCTAGTTTAAAGGGCTCTGGGCCAAACCAGTAGCTCCTATTCAGCAGATGAGGTTGTAGAGATGGATGTTTGGATTCACTGATTTCTAAGGATATAAATTTCATCTGTAAGAAACTACTTACACTACCAGGGATTAAGTATGTTTTATTGTAAAGGACTCAGACCTTTGTTTTGGGAACCAAAAGTTATACCTTTTGATCACACTCTTCCTTTATTTGGCTAGTGACATCTCAGTTGCTTTTTAGAGTAAAAGGACTGCAGACTCATTACATTTAGGCTTTAGAAGTTCCAGTATATGGGATGTTAAAAACAACATATCAGTGTTTGTAACTCTGAAGCCAGTGGCTGAATTAACAGAAGGTAAAAGGTTAAGATAACAATAAAAACAGACGGATAGTCATATGGAGAAATGCAAATATATAATGTAAATGTGCAAACAATTTCAACTGGCCAATGTAAACTAAACGTAGCGTGGCCGATAAAATAGGCCAGCCAACAAAAAACCCGAAGAGACATTTTGGAAAACACGGTACAAAAAGCAGCCTTTAAGTGATTTTAGTTATAATAGTTAGGTCCCACTATAGCATCCACTTTTGTAAAGGTTAATACTCTGAAAATCAAATGCTGTTCTTGGTATGCCTGCTGGGAATTAGGAGTACTAACACAAGGCGTGAACACATTCTCCTTGAAATAACTGCTCTCAGTTCAAACTGCAGTTCCTCTCACTAACCTGATTTTTTCCACTCCCATTTTCAAGTAGCCTTTACCCGCAATAATTGATTTATCTTCCCTTAAACAGAGCTCAGCTTAGGCTAGTTAATCCAAATTCCCTGCTTTTATCCTTAAAGTTATGGTCTAAGCACCTGAAATAGAATGTTTTGAGAGGAAATCCACAATTTATTAAGAACTCTGAAAAATTTAACTCTGTTTCTTATTGTAAAAAAAGTTGCCATCCCAGCTCAAAATACTTCTGTTTAGTGTAACAAGTGCAACACTGAACTGCTTTTATAGATATGACTAATTCAGTTTAGCTTCATTGTAAATTAATGCACTGGGACAGACAATAGTATCGTCATTAAATGGATGAAATGGCTGTGGAATTGTCAAAATTTCTCCCCTAGCCTGCATTGAAGAGCACAATTTCAGCTACATGGGTCTCCATTCAGAGACAAAGACAGTTATACATTGCATTCAAACATGCATGATTTTTTTGAGAGAGGAGTCAGGCAATACAGCCTGTCATACCCTCTGAACATACTATGTGCATGTATATGCAATTCAGTTTAGTTAACATGACAAAAGAGATAGATAACACTGCAATTAGACAAAAAATGCTCCCTATCAGGCAAAGCCTGTCCAAATAGACAGGCTTTCCAATACACTTGAGGATCGAAAGATTCTGAATTTGCCTATGAGTTTGTCAGTAATCACAACAGTTTAAAAGCTTTTTCTAGTGCAGCTCCTAGATCTAACCTGTACCTCTCTAGACAAGTAAAAGATAAGGCCAAAGCAGCTATCCAAGCAAACTGAACAAGGAACTAGGTCCTCTTTCGTTAAAGAGAGAAAAAAAAATCTTGTTAGCCATGACTGGGAAAAGGTTGATAGTTGGCTCCACCGTGGGCTATTTGGATTTCACTTATAATTTAAAAAAAAAAAAAATTTAGAAACGAAAGGGAGAAAATTTCCTTAAAGGTTCTTCTGAGGGACTTGCTCAGAAAAGACGGGAGCCTTTGAAGCAAGGAAATTTAAGACTGAGGCAGTCTGGCTTAATCATCAAAGGATTTTTCTCTATCTTGGAAATTCCTTTTTTTTTTGGTTAAGTATTATTTATGGTGAAGCACTTAAGTGAGGTTTAAATGTGTTCACAAAATGCACTTCCACATGGAATACTGCTGTTTTAGTATGGTTTAACAGCTTCTCCAGCTGTATGCTCAAAGCAGTAAATTTGTATTTAAGGCTATTTACATATATATGGATGGAAGACTGGATTTGAAATTCTAAATCTTACTTTTCGCTCAGACAGAATAAAAAGCACCTACAGAATGTGATACTTAAATAATCTAAGTCTGCTGCTCTTAGTGAGCTTTTCTAATGCTTCTTATTTTGTTCCTCTTGACTAATCTGTCTACTTTCAGCCTTTCTTTCTCTCTTCTCTCCTTCTCATTTTTCCTTTTTAGGCACTTTGTTTTGCAAGAAAAAAAGTTCCCCAAACCATTAAAAAAACAGCTCATTCTCTTTGATAAATTACCATCATGTAAGACTCAATAGCAAAGTTAAGAGAAAATTCTAATCAATTCAGAACACTCTCTCAGGAAGTTGCTTTCCCTATTAATCAATCCTATCCTTGTAGTGTGGTCTCAAGACCATAAAAGTAAATTATTTCTATTTAATTCACTCAGGTATCTGAAGGATGTTCCCCTTCACCTCTGTGTCTTCTCTCAACAGCTTGCTTCTTTCTTTGCCACAGGAAACCCAAGAATCTACCACGCTTAACTTAGACATTTTAAAGATGGAGGGGAAAAAACAAAAACAACAACAACAAAAAAAAAACCCAGTATGCCAGATGGAAAATGAGAAGGTAGTGTATTAAGAAACATGAGTGAAACATGGCTCATCCAGTCTGCCCAGATGTATACAGTCCATGGCACAAAACATTTTCAGTACTAGACTTTATTTCCTGGTTTCTTGTCTAAACCTCAAAGCTATAGTTTCTTTTGAGCAACTGAATGGTTCTGACCAGCCTAATGAATACCATCTTACTCTGGGATTCAATTTACTGCATTAACCCACAGTAGTATCTCTCGCTCTCTAGCTCTTTCTGAGAAAAATTAAAAAATAATAAAAAAACATCTTTAGGGATTTATGTTTTAGAGTAATGAGGAATGTATCTTTGCAGGCCGAGTATCATTCCAAGTCAGGATAAAACTGCTATTCTTTAAAAGAACCTCCTCCTACCAATCCAGCACAAGTGTTCAATGAAGCACCAGTTTTCAGGCAAATGCAAAGCCTGATTTGGCATTTCAATGAAGTGAATCAATTGTGTTTAAAATGCTTTTGTACAGAAGTAATCAGATGTACTATATATGCTTCAGATTATTTGCCTAAAAAGGCAAGGGAATCTGGCTTTGACAGAGGAAAGTCATGACCGACACACAACATTAGTATTCTTCAAAGGAATCAGCATATATCTGAGCAAGAGAGGTAAAGTATATATCTCTCTTGATATAATATACTTGGATTTCCAAATACTTTGGACAAAGTCCTCAGCAAAGGTCCAAAAAGATTGCCTTCTTTTGCAAGGAGATGATTTTGTCTTAAGACAAAATGGAAGATCCTCCTGTTAAAGTATTAGACAGAAAGCAAAGGCAGAAATAAATTATAAGATTTCCCAACCGAGAAGTTTAGTGCTGGAGGCTCAAAGGTGTACGTCCTGGACCTGTGTTGCAGATGTACGTATTTATACATGTATTATCTGAAAAAGCAGTCAAAAACTAAAATGACTATTGACAACTGGCAATTGACGATTGACAATAATCAAAAGTAAAGTCACTACAAAGAGCTGCAGAAAGATCTTACAGTGCAATGTGACTTGGTAATAAAATTGCAGATAATATCCAGTATGAATAAACACAAATTAATGCACAAGGGTGGAAAAAATTCCCTAAGAATATATACATAGGCCTTTGTTCCAAATTACTTTTTGTTAATCAGAAATAAAACTTGAAGTCTCTGTGGGAACATAAGTTTTTTCCTCAGCAGCAGTCAAAGAAGGTTTAGAACATTAGAGTAATGGGTAAAAGAACAGAGAGCAAAACAAAAGCCATTTTTACCTGACTGTGCAAATCCATCTTGTGTCTCTAAAGCAGTTCTAGTCATCCAATCCCCCCAAAAATGATGTAGCAAAATTAAAAATGTAAAGACCAGAGTGACAAGGAGTTACAGGAAAGCTTATAGAAAAGCTTACATAAGCTGAGAGACAAGGAGACTGTACAGCTGCACCGTAAATGAGCTGGAAAGTACCCTGGTTGGGAAAAATTCTGGTTAAAAGCAATAGTAATAAATTTCAGCAGTTCCGACTTCAGATTCACCATATGGTCACACAAGAAGCACTTGTTCCCATACAAGCGATAAGGCAGCATGGGGACAGGGTTTGAATGACTGGGGAAATATTGGGAGTACTCCTTCCAGTGACTATGTTGGCTGAAAATGTTTGCAAAACAGTAGTGTAACTAGACCACGACTCTTCACCTTAGAGAAAAGGCAACTGTGGAGAGATCTAAAACTAGCAAAATAAATATTTCTTGAGCAAGCTACTTTATATGATTTTGCCAAAATCATGACTGAAAGGAACAAATTTTGCTCCACCTCATGCTTCAAAATGGGGTGGGTGCCAATTTACAATTACCAGAAAATCTTTTCTGTACAACACAGGTCATTCTTCAGGCATTATACTTGTGTTAATTAGGCTATTGAACAACTTACCAAATACAGAAAATGTTTACATATAATTTTTTTCTGTCACATGGCTGTTATAAAGCAAGAGAAAATCTTTTTGTTAATTTGATCACCTCTGTGACTGTGAGAGAAAAAACTGTGTCAGCTTTTTCTATAAAATGTACCATTTTGTTATAAATATTTGCAAGTCTTGACCCACAGCTTACACTCAGTTACTATTCCTAAACACTCAATTTTATTCCTTTCATTTTATCCAACTTTATCCTTTGCATGTTCACAGACAGAGAAAGTAGAAAAGGTAACTGTGAGAAATGAATGAAATAATGAATCGGAACGGGTAACCTGAAATTTGTGACAGACACTACCCGCAAATTTATTTTGATGTCGAATACTGACAACTTTCTTTTACCATTCCTCAAAACTGAGACAGCTTACAAATAAAGTTAAATATCTTACATTCAAAGCAAAGTCAGTAGAATACCAAAAGGTGTTAAAGCCTGATCATATTTGTGATGACTACTCAAAATCTGGAAATCACCAGTTTGCTCTTCTTCCTTTCATATATTACAGTGGTTTGTTTAGCTAGACCTACTCTTAAGAGAAAAAGAAAGCAACTGTGTTTTTAGTATCATCACCATCCTAGAATGGGATAAAGACAAGGTTTCAGTTTCCCAAGATCAGTATGTCCCCAAAAACTCAAAAGAGAAATGCAACTTTGTAGCAGAAATGTAAGTTAGAAAGCAATCTGTGATGAGAAATGGCTATAAAACACTGATTCTCACAGAAGCTGGCAATTAAAGACAGTTCTAAAATTAGATCTGAGCCCTGAAACCCTTTTTCTCTGTAGTTTTCCAGCAACATTTTGTTTCTAAAGGGAAAATAAACTCGCAGCCCATATACAGGTAGCACATAAACTTCTGGCTCTCAAAGATTATACAATAATCAACAGTCATTCTCCTTCAGTTCTCCTCCTACTTTGTTCAAAAATTAGCTTCAATTAAAAAAGCGTTAATAACTCAGGTCCTTTGGCCTATGAGAAATTATGTAACACCTCAGGGAGACCCATCTGGCAAAAAGGTTTCAGAACTGAGGCATAGTTAAATTTGAATTATCCAGGATAGCTTTAAAAAAAATAGGGAGAGAAAGACTATTAAGCATCCCAAAGTGCTATTTTTGCTTTGGTATGATTCACATTGCAAAATTAAACACGGCCTAACACAAAGACAGCTGATTAGGCCACCATCTTGATGAAGGAAGGCTCCAGGTGGCTGATCTTGATGCACCTGGGTACTGCTATTTTCATCTAAGCAAAAAAAGGTGAGTCTACGCACACTGCGTGTTTGGGTCACGAGGGTTCCACTCGACATTGGGGCTATGTTAGCAGAAAGGATTTTCCATGGCAAGGCCAGAGTGGCTTAGTACAAACAAGTCTTTTTGTCTCTAGATTTGTCTGACAGGATTTGTCTTTAAAATCTGCTATGGTTTAGGAATCCAGAGGCAAGGGCTGGCTCATACAGAAGGCTAGGACGAGTGTTCAGAAGATCCAACAGCAGACTGGTATATACAAAGCTATAAAAAATAATCATTTGCCAGTAGGAACAGGATTGTTTTGGGGGGATTTAGAAGACTTTATTAAAAACTACCATTTCCTGGTGGATCATTGTTCTACCCTCTCACCCAGTAAGAGTCACAGTTAGACTGTCCCAATGCATATACATACAGGTGCTGGTCATGCATACAGGTGCTGGTCATGCCTTAAACTTGCTTGGAGAGATCCACCTGAATAGTTACAAATAAAAATTGCAGCCCGCTGTTTTAATTTACTCACTCAAGTGCAGTGTCACTGCTATGTCTGAGTCAGTCTTGTGCACTGCAGATCTTGTTCCCAAGCAAGCTGCAGCCTTGGGTTGAATAAATAAATTTAAAAAAGAGAAGAACAAAATGTTCTAGGGTTGCTTTTTGTTTCTTACGAATTCCTCAACAGGATGTTTCAAGCTTCAGTATGTGTACATGGAACACAACTAAACAAAAAAAAAAAAACTAAAATGTATTTGCTTTCTAAAAAATATTGGATGAATTCCAGAGTCAGGGAAAAAAAAAAAAAAAGGAAATGAGGAAAATGAGTAGAACTATTCAGAGAACTGAGTGATAGAAACATATTCTCTTGTCATTTTATGTCAGCAATTTTCAGCCTTCTGCAAGTTGTTATAAATGAACCATTTTTAGTCTCCCTGACCTGACCAGGGAGTTTATTTCACTCTCTGATGAAAGGATAATTTGTAATAGACAATACAATCATTTTGCACATCACACTGGCCTCCCCAACTTTTACTTCATATTTCATACACCTACTCATGCTGTCTCCTTCCTCTCAACCACCCTTTTTTGAATGAAACACCCAGATCTTGGGATTCTCTTATACCTAAAAATACCTTGTTTATTTTATACCTTGTTTATTTTAGCTCTCTGCATGGTTTTCTTTTTTCCAATTTTGACATGAATTATGATAATTTAGAAAAAAGTTAACCCTCTTTGAGACCTTTCCCCCTAAATGTGTTGCATATTACAAAATGTCAATGGCAGAATCTCTTATGGTGTAGCAGTTGACAATCTGCATATTTTAATCAAGCCAGAAAGTTTTAATTATATTGCTAGAGGCATCCCATTAACATTTATTTTCTTTAATAAGGACTCTGTATGAGATTCAAAAAAAAGGTAGAGCTTGCATTGGAAAGAAAGAGGAGGGCACTCCTCTGTTTCTTAAACACAGCCAAATCTGAACGCTATCACCACGAAATGAAGATATAATTTGTTTTCTTTTATAGCACGAAAGAGAAAATCGTATGTTTGATACTGTTAATTATAATGCATTTGGACTCTGTAACTGCTCTAACAACAGCAGGACCTTTAAATAAAATTCTCCTCCCTACCCATTTCCCTTTCTTCTGTCTTCTGGCATTTAGTACTCAGAGTAGGTAGCCCCATGCAGTTGGGAACTGTGCACCTGAACAAATACAGCTGTAAGAACAGCATGAGTCTTGCCCTATTTAAGCTCACCTTGAACAATGACAAGGCAGGGGATTTTAGTTTGGGAAATGGAGCATCAAATATGAGGCCTCCTCAGATGCCTGCTTTGGGAAAGAAAGGGAACATTATAAAATGATCACACTTTGCCATCTCTGTTGGTGTTTGAAACAGATTAAAGAGAAGAAAAAACAGAAGGGCTCTGCTGTCATCTACTGCAGACAGAGATTTTCTCCTCTTAGAATGGTGGCATAACTTCTCATAGAAATTTATTTTAGATTTAAATGTTATTGCAGCATTGCCATTTAAGCCACAATTTCCTATATTGTTGAATAATATTTTTTGATATTTCATGGAATGTATGGAATTAAAGATCTACTTGTGATGGCCTGTATTTTTGGACCCAAGTTTATCATTTGACTTATTTTCTTTTAAGAATGAGCTCATTAGCCCCAGGGTTCCTGGCTACACTCCAACTCAGGTAGTTCTTTTTCCACAAATTCTCTTTAATCTTCCTTTGGATACACTGTATTTCTTCCCAGGGTTTGAAAGCACTATTTATGTAGCATTACTGTTACAAGCTGTTACTGATTCTTTCTCCACCATAGATGGCAGCTCTGCAAGAGTAAGAAAAATAATCGGTATGGGATCAGTAACAGTTGAGAGATTAGAGCTAGAAGAGATATGATATATAGGACTGTTAATGTGTATCACAGTAGCAGGATAATAGACAATTTGGCTGAAATTGCTCTTAAATATCAGATCAGCTCTATTCATAGAATTCTTGTTTAATTTTGGTCAAATCCATACAGTATATTTAAAATGTTATAACCACGTAAAAAGATAGGAAAGACATCTAAGCCCAGTTTCCAGAAGGGACTTGAGTGTCTAATATGTTAATTACATGGAGTTTAAACTCCTGAATCCAAAGATGCAACTTTGCAAATATGCCTTTAAATTGCATGGACGCTAGGCAGCATATATACTAAAAAAGGAATTTGATACTGAAGTTCTCCACATACATGAAGCTCTGGTTCAGTGAATGACCAGAAACAACTCACTTCTGGTGGGAATATGTATCATGTGCCTCACTGCAGCAGACAAGCCTAAGCATTCCTCTGCTTTATTCCGTTATAGGCCTTGAGCCAGTAAGAGCCTACCTGCAACAAACTCATTTTTTCTTAAAAAATAAAAATAAAAAAATTTCCCCAAACCATTTTATTTTTTAAAATGGTGAGGAAAAGAATCTGATTCTCCCTTCCCCTTGCTTTTTAGCTAAAAGTTTACTAGCTGGAGCACTGAGCCAGGTTCAGTTCTCTTTCCCTCTTTGATGAAGTTAAAAATCTATTTATCCACCACTTAAAATGCCCAGACACAAGAGCAGAGACACTTTGAAGCTTCATGCACAGGCTGTGGCATTTTGCACGCAAGAATTAAAAGATCATTTGTCAGCGTGGGGGGAGTCTTAGTCTCTGGCCTAAGGCATGCAATTGGGAAGATGGATTCCCAGGTTGATCTCCAGAAAAAGCACAAGTGTAAAATAAAATGATTAGGAAGAAAAAAAAAAAAAGGGGGGGGGGGGGAAGAAAAAGGATCTTAAGTATTATCCATCTCTTTTTCCTCTTTTTTCTTTCTCTTCAACTGGAACCAGTTCTCCCACCCAGGCTGACTCCAGCAACTAGTTCAGTACATGGAGTGTGCGGTGACAGCTTATGCAACAACACACTTACAGCTGTTCCTGTCTGGAACACAGGTGTCCCCTTTTGATATTTTTCTGGCTAGACAGCCAGTATAACAATTTTTTGGAGATCATCCACAGTCATTTCATAAAGAGAATTGTACATCTTTACTGCCACTAATTATAGTAATCATCTTCCTTCATAACAAGCCAAGAACTTGAGCCAGGGCGCCTAATTTTGCTTTTACTCCCGACTCTGAGTTGCTACTATACTGTTCAACCTTCTCTCAATTAAAACCTGTCAAAATGTTTAGCTGAACTTGAAGTAGAGAAAGCAATAGTATTTGCTTCAAGATGTAGATTGCTTTCTAGATGCAGACTGCCCAGTAACCCTGGATTTAACTGTGAAACAGAAGAAAACTATGTTTTGAGGTGTTTCTCAGGAGACTAGGTGACGGCTATGTTGTAATATCTTATTCACACACAAGCATCCTTTTGATTAAAAAGTACCTCAAAAAACACTGGTTGTGTGAGCTACAATATATAACGTGGTCTTCAATATTATCTCAGTTTTGATGAACAAGAAAGAAGGACTAAACAAGATAGCTATGTTAGTAGCGTAATTTTGTATATTTTCAAAAATTCTATTCATATATTTGAAATTAATGCCCAGCACATTTGCATGAGAGCCAAAGAAACTGAATAATAGGTGTAAAATGATATATTTGATAAAAATAATAAAATAATGACATTTTAACATCTATGGCATTCAGAAAATTCTCATGGAGATCTCATGATTGATCTGAAATTTAGCTGTGGCATTGAAAATTATACAATATATAGGAGTATGTCAAAAGCTGGATACTATTCAGAGAAATTAAAAGAATTCCGCGCTTATTGCCTCCACTTTGTCACCCAATTTGCTGTATTTTTGAGAATAATGATATCTGTTTGTAATCATTACCTCTGTCCTGTAGGCATCATATCCTTAAGTCTTGTTAGATAAATTCTGTTCCAGGTACTGCCAATGATAAATATTTTGTTTTTCAAAAATTATTTATACTTATGCAAACAGGCCATTTTCAGATAGCATGTCTAGTTACAATGTCAAAATGCCAATTCCAGTGAGTAGCTGCTACAGAGCAAACTAAGAAAGGGATTTAATTTAATTTAATTAGCTTTCATTTAAGTTAACAATTCTTTTACAAACTGAAGATGAAAGATCATTATTTGCTTCTGCATAGAATATGACAAATGGTTGACTTTTTTTGTAGACTGCTTGAGCTACCTTTTCTGTTAACTGGGATAGAAATTTAATTTTTGCACTCACATTATTGGCTAGACACACAGTGTGGGACTGGTCTGACTTAAACATCTAAATGCTATTGGGGCTATTTAGCCCCAATTCCTTCAATAATTGAAGGACGGACATCTTTAAATGTCTAAAATTAGATCTGATAAATCTCATCTCTTTCTCCCTGATACTTTCCAAATAAAGGATTTACCCTTGAAAAGTAGGCATTTGATTGTCTTAAAATCATTGGAATATTCCATGTCACCACTGTGCAATGTCCTGTTTACAGTGCATGTTAAGAGAATTAAATGAAAGTGATAATTTGTCGCATGGTAGTGCAAGGTCTCTGTATCTTTTCTATACTCTTCACTGTCAATACCAAATGTCACAATGTTGAGCTTACTAGCTTGTAACAGAACTTCATTTGTTGTTCTCTGCTTCTTCATAGCCTTAGTGTTCTTAAGTGTTCTTGAGAGATTAGGATAACCTTGAGTTAAATCAAAACAAAAGAAAAAGGAGAAGTAATTTAATGCAAGCAGTTCAACCAGAGGATATTATGTTGATAAGGGAATAGCCCTGGAACATGACAAATGCAAATAAGTCAGGCAGTAATTATGTACTGCATGTTTAAGAACTACTTATATAACAGGTAAGTACAGGGAAAATTATCTCTTGGAGATGCACTGTTGCTTATCAATTCTCCCTCCATAAATACAGGCATATACATTTGTAAAAACAATTAATAAGAACATGCAGAATCAATTCAAATAAACTATTTCATGTATTCTTAAGAGTGTACATTTATGGGATGGTTTTTAAGTAAGACAGTCAGAAATACACTTCAGACCAATAACTATAACCCTAGTAAAAATAACACTATATACTGTACTATTTTCAAGACAATTTTTCTAGTGAGTAGAATGGTAATGGTGAAAATTATGAGAGCAATACAAGTAAAGGTAAACAGTTTCAAAAACATTCAGAAAAACATCCTCTAGAAATTTTATAAATTATAGAATTAAAAGGTGAGCAGAAAAAGAAACAGTGGACACACATTTTGTAGCTTAAGGTTTGCTTAGGGAACTCCTCCTCTCTCAGTCTCCCCTGAAAGCATTTTCAATCCTTCAGGATTACAGCATGACATTTCTAGATGTTCATATAGCTAATGCACAAATGGGATTCTAGTTTATCCAAAGTGAAGTTAAGCAAGCAGGAATTAACTCAGAATAATGAAATCAATATTCATTTATCATCCTTCTAACTACTCAAAGGTCAGAAGATCTCCTTTTACCTCCAGCTGGCTGTTTTATTATAGACAACTCTACTGTATGTTTAGTATGATAGCTCTGTCCTTTCAAATGTTTTGATATGCAAGAAAACAATATTCTCTCAAAAGACTTAGAGTTGCCATTGTTTTGCATGTTATAGAAATCCAACAACTGACAAAAAACTCCCACAGTGCACTTTCTTTTTTAAACCTAGTAAATCTAAAAGGTTATCTGCTCTTCCTTGCTCGTTTGGAGAGGCATGTCCCTGCAAACACTTATATGATAAGGTACAACATTATTTTTCTTCAGTGAGCCAGCTAACAGAAAGTGAGAGAAATGTAAAAGGTAGATAATGCAGAGAAATACATTTCAGATAGGATATGAACAGAGATGAAGAGTCATTAAAGCCAAATATACAAAGAAATTCTTCTGTTAGAACGTTTCACATAGGTGAAAATGTCACAGAAGCAACATAATAGTTCTATATTTGAATTTCAATGTCTGTCCATGACACTTTTCACAGTGGTATCTGAACACCTGGTACACATCAGTTAACTGAACCTCATTGCATCTGTGCAAATCCAGGAAGGTATTGGTTACGAACATTTTACAAATAAGAGCTGAAGAAATGAAAATATTGTGGATCTGATGTTCCAACATACCAAATACTAATTGCTCCCAAATTTTGCTTGAGCTGATGAGAGAAATATTTGCCAAAACAGGAAACCAGTTTTCCAGTATCTTATACATAAAGTCACACTTCCTCAGTAGCCATTCCACATACTTGTCTCTGGAACTCAGCCTGTTTTATGCTATGCTATCCATAGAAACTGAAATCTGTGGTTAAGCTACTAGCATTTTTCAGAATGGAATAGCAAAATCTTTGTTCTACAGGCAAAGAATTTTATTTCTACTTCCTTAGGACTAACAATTTAAAAACTTGTTCATATCCTTCCCTCCATCCATCAAATCATGTCATGTTTTCTAAATATTTTCTCAAAAAAGTTGTCCTTTGAAACTGATTTCAGTTTTTCAATCAAAGTGAAATCAGAATTTCTTTACCTTTCCACTTTGTATTTAACTAGGGTTGGCACAGACATTTTTCTCTGCAGATACTTAAATTATTTTTCTCTCCTGAAACTAATTCAGGTTTGTATGGTATATTAAGATACTGCCCTCATGTAAGTCCCTCAAGGTTTTACACACTTTTCCGCCACCTATAATCAAGTTTTCTAGTGATGGGTAAAGCAATAGTTTAAAGACTTTGTTGCCAATAATTGGTATGAGGCACTAGTATTCAGAGCTTTTCAATACATAAAATATTAAAGTAAAAATTTTTCGTCTATCTTCACAATTCCCTAATATCATTTATTGTATAAATCTCTTTCTTTACAGTATGGTTATTGATTTCTAGACACAAGAACACAGAATCTCTTCTTTCTCCTTAAACAAAAAGAGCATTTACCCACCTAATAAGAGTTTTTGGCTAGAATCCATTCATTGACCTGGAAGAACTGAGAATCTGGAAGCCTACTGACTTTTACACTGAAGGCCAAGGAGAAAATGTTCACTGGAAACTCAATAACTTTAAAGTTCCTTATATCTCATTCATGCACTATTTCTCTGCAGCTTTCTCTCGTCTGCTGTTGTTTGGCTTTTAGCTATACTGCTGCTTGCTTTCCTAGACTGTCTGAGGTACTTTTAGCGGTGAGCACGTGCGTGTGTTTTTCTTTTGAGGCCTGAGCTTTGCTTTGGGGTGGGGGGGAAGGGAAGGAGCGAAGGAGCCCTGGTAATTGCTGCTGAAGACGCAAAAACCTATAACTTCGCTACTTAAGTCCTTTTTGTACTGAGGTGAAAGTGCTGGTACTCTTTTTAAATGATTTTTGGACCAGCGAGCCACCCCTTGAGCAATTTTTTTCATTTCAGACAGATTTCCATACTCCAATCTCTGTGTGAGAAAGCTTACGTTGAACAAATTGTGGCTATTGGTATTTGTATTCCCTGCACAGTCACAGCACCCCCACCATCTAGCTCATTACTGAAAATTGCTTTCGAATGCCTTCGGTATGAAAGGTGCTATTATAGTATCAAATTCCACTCCAGTCTGCATTTCAAATTCTTGATTAAAAACGTATCTTGGGCTAACAGGTTCTCTATTAACATCTCACCTATATACTTTACTTGAATAATTCTAAATAATTTGTTACAGCTAAGGAAAGTCGGCGCTGCTTAGAATAATCGTTTGCTATTACTGCTTCAAATGAGATGTTTATTGCAACATTGGATTCAGTACTATAAAATATTACATTCAACCAACTTCTAAACTTCTGTGGTGAATAGGAGTTACATGACTGGGGCTAACATACACGGATATCCACGTACCCGTGTGTGTTATACAGTATAACATACACTGGTATCGGAAGTATATGTTCTTTGAACATATAAGCGAACAGTCGTTGGAGAAGTTTTTTCATGCATATCAGGTCAAAATAAAGTTTTGCTTATGTCATTACCATTAAATAACATATGCAGAGGGTGTCTTTGCTGTAAGTAATATATATTCTTTTAGTTACAAAAGTATGATAGGACACGTTGCTTTACTGGTAGCATTTGGGTGCCAGGATCCCTTGGTTTTACTTGTGGATATGTCACTAACCAGCGTACCCCAAAGTATTCACTGCAGAACACTTGAGATCTTCAGATAAAGGAGCTACTGTACATCCAAATTATTAATTATAATTAAAACTCAGTTACAGTGGGAGAGCATTTTGCCTCGGACGGTGGTAGGCCTTACAGACCATTTGCTGCTTCCCAGAGGTGTCCTAGGATATGGACTGGCAACAAGTGAGGTTTTTTTCCCAAGCCAGAAAAGAGCTTTCAAGAATAATTTATCTGCAATTCGACAGTTATGGGCAGCCAGAATCTAATCAGACGCACAGCCTGAACACAGGTAGCTAACCTTGTCTCTGGAGATGCAGGCACAGCGGCTTGCCTGAAAGACCTTGGCCGTGTCCCTTGTCAGAAGACAAACCCTCTGAAAGCACCGATAAAATATCAAGGGTGTTTTGGTACAGGCAGCAGAAGCCCAATTTGATCACCTGCAGCTAAGTCTGTAAGCTCTGGGTGCCTTTGGCGTCAGGCACAGCCCAAGAAACCTGGTACAAGCCTGGGTTTTTCCTGCCATGGCAGAAACGACCAGAAAACCCTAAGGGACTCTGTGTCGCTGCTCAAGAAAGGATTGCAGCAGTCAAAGGCCAACTTGGCTCTTGGGACTTCTAATTTCCCCATCAGTACTCTGGTTTCCACGCTTTGCAGTAAAAACAAACAAAAAAACCCAGGAGACCTTGAGGTCTTGAAACCCGGAGCTCCATGACGAGCCGGGGCACAGGAACTGCTGGCGCCCCAGGTCAGCCATTACGGAGCAGCAGCCCCAACGGCGGCCATTTCAATGAGGCAGTCTGAGGCACCGGGTGCCAGGGGGGAGGGGGGGAACGACACCCACCTTCCAGGACCTGAGGCCTGGAAAAAGGACGCGAAAATCGCAATTTGTCAGGGCGCTGAGGGCACCGCGGCCCCTTCCCCCGCCGCGGCACGGCTGGCTGCGGCGCAGGGCCGGCCCCGCCACCACGGGGCTGCCCGGGACGGTCTGGGAGAAGGAGCGGCGGCGGGAAGCCGGGCAGCGGCGCAGACCTCCGCCCTGGCCCGAGCAGGGGCCGCCCCGCAGGCTCTGCCCTCCCGTCAGCTGCGGCCGGCCCGGGCTGGCGGCGGCCTCGCCCAGGGGCGGCCCCCGCCGCGGCAGGGCTCGCCCAGGGGCGCCCTGCCGCGGGGCCGGAGCCGCGGCGGCCTCCTGCCCTGGGCTGAGCGCCCCGTTGGTGCACGGAGCTCTGCAGGCCTCTGCGAGGAGAACACGAGGCCTTCTCTTCCCAAGCGAAATCAGATCCCCACGTGTGGGAACGCACCTGGCAGGATTGCTTTTCTCTGCTCAGGTGTGGCTGCAAGAATATTCCTCAGTTATTTTACTGTCAGCTCTTCCCCCTGCACAGAAAGGCCCATATCTTGGCATAGGGAAGCATAAATGCACTGAATCTGTTTCAGAAGGGTTTATCTTGATAAATGATAAACAATGATTTTATTTTTATATTTTATTTTTAATTATTATCTTGATAAACAATGGCTGAAATAAAGATAGCTTCAGAAGTGAGCTAGGTTACCATGCACCTATGCTCAGCCTTTAAGCAACTTAAACTATGTAAACTGCTTCCTCAAAGTACTTCCCTTAAACACACATACATTTTGTTCTGCTATTAACACAGCTGATCTCCCAACCAAATCGAAGGTTGGCATTAAAAATCAAATACATTGATTTTAAGGAGATTCCTTTCATTCTTAAGTAACAGGCCATAGATTCCCAAAGGAATTAACTACCAAAGCTGCAGCCAAATAGTCGGGGTGGGCAGACAGCCAGGGCCAGTCTAGTGGGAAGGTGTAGGAATTCGGTCTGCGCGGTGCAGCGCCGGGGACAGCGGGTCTAGGGAGAGGAAGGGAAAAACTAGGCATGTATCTTCCCTGGTAAAACAGCTTAGCTGTATAATCTTAGAAAACAATATAGGTAAGAGGAACGTATCAGCGACGTTTCCCTCCACATCTGAAAAAGTTATTGCTGCAGATTTAAAATCTGCAATTAGTACTGCAGTTCATAATATTCCAAAATCAGTCCTTACATATCTTAGCTGATATTTACATTTCCAGAAGACTTTTGGAATTAATTACCTGTTGTAAACATTTCACAGCCTCTGGAGAACTGTGCAGACTGGTTTTCCCTGCATATCTATGACAAGGAGCTCAGAATTGACTGAGTAGTTAGCAGAAAAGTGGGATAAAGACATTTAAAGATAGGTTTTTCATTTAATAACAATAAAAGTTATCCGTGAACATTGTAGATCTCAGTCAAGTGCAAGCAATAAACTGAATTAGGATACAGTCAGAAAAAAAATCAATTAGGATACAATCAGAAATGGAATTTTGATCAAAAAAAGTGCAAACTAATTATTCTGTCATTTATGTTCCGTGATAAATAAAAAGTCTGAATCGCGGTTTTCCCCAGTGATTTCCAAGTAACTCTAGGCTATAACCTTTCCTTGATAAAAGTATAGAGCAAAATGTTTTCAACACTGAAGAAAGTAAAAAATATATGTATGCTTACAAAATTTTTTGACAACTCAGCCTCAGTTTTGATGACCTTGCTGTAAGCATCTCACAAATACTTTGAAATGGAGAACATAACTGATGAGGAAGGAGAAATAAGCTGAGTACTGTTGAGTTCAAAGTTGAAAATTGCCTGTATTTCAATAACAGATGAAACTTTGAAATTTGCTTAGTTTTGGATTGTGTTACCAATTCCAAATTACCACACATTCATTATAATGTTAATACATATCTATAGCAGAGATCTACACTAAGATCAAGGCATCTGTGGATTTGAATCAGAAAAAAGCAAGATACGTTCATAATAAAATTCAAACCAGTGAAATCTATTTCATCTCTTGTCTTCAAACGCTGAAAAATTTTTCTCCTCTTCCTAACTACAGAATGGCAGCTGAAATCTTAACGATTCACCTCACTGAGCACGCAGCATTCCCCTACAGTTATGAGCACTGACCACCCCATGGGTCCCTCCTTGCACAACTTTGCACCAGGCTTGGTTGCACTTTGGTCTGAAGAAAAAAGCAGTGTTGCCCAGTGCTGAAGAAAGCAAGCCCACTTACTCATTGTGCGTGGTACACACAAAATTTAGTCAAAGACAGGGCTGAAAGAGTAAGGAATACTGCTATGAGAAGACAATGGAGGAATTAAAATTGAATGTGGAGCTTGAGAGGGAAATGCTGTGACCTGAAGCTAGAGGGAAAGGAGGGAAGATACATAGTGAATAAGCCTTCATAGAGGAGACTATGATCACATGCTAGGAAAAAGAGACAAATGAGTGGGCTGACCAGACCAGAACCTGCACAGTGAGTCTACAAAGCAGTCAAGAAGCCTGAGAAACAGACCCAAGGAGTGGGTAGATAAAGCAAATGAAGCGAGACAAGCTGCGCTAGAGAAGATATGGGACTAGCATAAGAATATGCAGGACAAAATGGATAGAAAGGGATTAGACTTGGCAAGGATGAACAAAATGTCTTTGCCTGCTGAAGGAAACTCTTCTATGCAGTCAACATGGAAGCCAAGATTCCTGATTCTTATGACTTTGTCAGTTTGCATGTGTGGAAACCATCACCCATGCTGCTGCTTCATTACATTTAGTGCTAATGAGCACCAATAATAACCACTACAGCTATTAGTAACTCTAGAAGTTCAAAAGCCAGATGTCTGTTAGGTAAATTCAATGGGATGCTTACATGCCATTTTTATAGGAACAATTTAGTTAATCTTTAGAGTTATAATGCAAGTTCTGTTCTGTGTGTACAAGTTTATGCATATATAATAAATATTTTGTTTACTTCTTCAGGAATACAAATTACTGGAAATGAAGTAAAAGGCAATGATGTGCCTGATATGCATGCTTTTGAATTGTTGCATGGGATTGACTAAACAGCTTGCTAATTTGTACTGAAGCTTAATGGAAAGTCTAAAAGTGGAAAGTCATAAAACTCTCCAGAAAATGGAAGCACTAAATTTAATTCCTTTATGAAATACCATTTTGAAATCTCAGATAAGATGGATACATTCACAGTGGGACAGAAAGAACTCACTAATCCTGCAAATAATTGCAAATTAGCTGCAGTGATCTGTCACAAATTTCCTGTTTGGCCATAGGAATATCCCTGTGGAAACAGACCCTCAGCACTAACTCTACAGCCCATGAAATCACATAGCTATAGAACTTACCTGCTGGAACACACTCAGGAACATGCCTCAGTAACCTGGAATAGACCCTACATTTCAGAGTGCAGTAAAAAGTGAAGTTTCCTATGCCTGGCCTAGCAGCCTTTGCCATTCTTATTTTCTTTTGTGATGCCATCTGACATTTGATATCAGACAAGACTGCAATCCCCTTGCAGCCCAGCATCACATAGCACCACAGTAAGTGGGATGCATAAGTAGCCTGCACTCTAGTGAAGTTCAGGCAGACTGTGGAACAATATGAATGTAAGCAGTTGTGCAAGTACTTCAGGTAGATCTATTTCAGCATAAAGACTTACTTATAATCGCCCCTTCAGAAACAGATTATACTCATTTTCCTCACTTACTGAGTGATCTCCAGTCTCGCAGAACCTCAGAGACATTTTAAGCTTATCACAGCATGTTTCATCCTAATCTGTATTACAGTCTTGTGTCCACAGATAAAATGAGGGCCTTAGAATCAAAATATTATGGAGTTATCTAAATCAATCTAGTTTTAAGTGAACTGTGGAAAGTCAACAGTTGAAGATTATACTGTGCAAAAGGGAGCTGGGCAGGGAATTGTATTGCTGCAGATTCGGGGGATTTCAGAATGTTCGGAACGTATATTGCAACAAACTAAAACACTTCAGGAGCTTTTCAGGACAAGGGAAAGAGGGCAGAGGTGGGGGAGAAAACAAAAAAAAAACTACATCAGCACCTAATATATCAGATGTTGACTTATGCTGGAGGGAACCTATGTTTAGATTTTCAGTCTACTAGATTGGGACCAATAACTCTGAAGACAGTCTTCCTTTCACAGGCACTGCTAAGGCTATAGTAGGGAAAGCTTTTGTTTTGCTCAGAATCAGTCTCTTATTTAATCAGAATCAGACTCTTATGTAATCAGAAATTACCTTCTGGAAAGAAACAAGGATCTTTGTAAAAAATGGTGTGTGCTTTCCAGTGGAAAGTTTCAGTTTTGATGAACTGACATTTTGTAACAAAAAAAGTATATCATCAAAAAATTTCAAGCCAGTTCTAGGAGAAACTCTTTTTTTCATTCTTTCTTATTTCAAAGAAAGAATGAAAAAAAGAATTCTTTCTTTTGAAAATAAGAATTCTTTCTTATTTTCTTATATGAAAATAAGAATTCTTTCTTATTTTCTTGTTTCAAATACAAGCATTGCCACCATAATTAAATGATCTGTTTCACAAGATAAAGGTATTCCAGAAACTAATAACTAATAACGAATAACTAATTCGTTATTAAATGAAACTCATTAATTCTCAGTTCAATTTAAAATTCAGCATTTGCTCATTTCTCTGATTCAGCATTCAAAATTTGTTTTGCTTTATCCTGATGCATTATTTACTTTAAGGCTCATGTCGAAAAAAAAGTTTCTGCAGCAATTACATTTAAGTACATATAGAATAAAATTTCCACAAATGTAACCTGTATTTAAATGTTTGCCCTCTTCTGACTGTGAAAATTCACAGTCCTCAGGATCAAACACAAGCAGTCCAGGTGGCAAGGCATGCTATGGCATACTGCTTATCTTATAGTGCACCTCAAGTCGGAATAGCAAAAAGTGTAAACACCTGCACAGGTGAATGCAATTATAAACATCTCTTACATCTTGAGTTGCTGAGTTGCTAATCCTGCAAGAATCAATTATATCAAAAGTATTGACTGGAACTTAAGTGAAAGTAACTGTCATGGTTTCAGGTGATATTAACTCAGCTATCTACTCCATCCCTCTGCTATGTCCTCTCCCTCCAAAGTGAACGAGACAGAACAGGTCTCCAATTGTCAGCCTTTGAATTTAAACCTTCATTTATCTATTACTTAAATTAAGGGTCCAGGAATCGTTGAAGCATTGTTGTATTTTCCTGACTTGGTTAGGAGACTAGTCACTTCTGATGTATGGGCAACAACAGTGTACAAAGTTTTGTTGGGTTTTATGTATTTGTCTGCAATCATGAAAAATGAACACTTTTCTCTTTTAATAGAAGCTATTTTTTTTTAATCCAGGGGTTTTCTTTTAATCCTTTCATGTGATTTTATTATCAGAGGGCCAAGCACATACATGTCTTCTGTATGGTATTTCTCAAAGCAATTCTGTTTACATCAATCTCTGAGCAGCCTCTGAATAGGAAACAAAAGCCTAACAGCCATCGTGGCAGCCCTCCTGAAGCTTAAGTCTGGTAACAGACCAGACAATAGGTGGTTTCCCTGTTCAGAAGAATGCAAGACACATCACAGTCAATAAGAGAACATAAGAAGGTAATGGAAAAAGGAAAAAAATGAAATAGGGTTAAGATAGCTCTGTGCATTTAAGTGCAGAAATGTAAGGAGGACATGATCAGATAATCTTATTGTTCAGATAAGAGTATTGTCTCTGTTGGGATCGTTTGGTGTTTTCTTTATTTTATTTAGTACTTCAGATCTTAGATCTCCTATGTCAGTCACTGAAAAGCAATTTTTACAAAATAAATTGAGGGCTCTACTTGAGTCTGAATCTGTTGACTTTCCCTATTCTGAATTCTTCTGAAGCTTAATTTTCCTTCACTTTTTCTTTTTTCTTCCTTTGAAATGCAGCAGGTTTTGAAGCATTCAAGAAGTTATCCTTTCCCGGCTTCCAGGGTATGCTCTCTGAAGACCTAAGCCCTTATTGCTAGGGCAAATGAAATCAAGACTTATCAATCAGGGAGGTATATAGACAGATTTCGTTCCTTGAGTCTCTGAAAACTCATTTGTTTTACAGAGCAAAATTCCGATGACGCTTGCATACAAATAGCACCCACTATTTACTCCCTTTATGTGGAACTCTAGATAGCTCTGCCTATAGTAGATGCTTCTTGAATTACTATTGTATGAATAATCTGGCAGAGTAGATACTTCTAATGCTATTGTAAAGCCTTTGTCCTCTCTCATATTTTGTTACTTTTCAAAGGGCTGTCTGTGCATTTAAGGTACAGCGCTGAACTACAGAAGGTTACAGCCCGTGACTGACTGGGAGAGCATCTGCAGAAGTATTGTGATAACAGTGTCTCATAATGTACAAGTGTTTACTTGCTTGGCTGATAATGATGGGGGAAAGGTCTAAAAACTACTGATCTCTTTCCTAACTAAAACCAAGCCTGCTTGAAGCAACCCATTTTTATAAATAAATTTTCCCCAGGCCCAAATTCAATACGATTTGCTTTTAAAAAACTGTTTTTTGTACAATTTTCTTCAAAATGGATTCAGCATAAAGGAGAATAGAGGTCCATGGGAAGAGAGGAGAGTTCTTCACTTTTACTCTGGCAAAGTAAATTGAAGCTCCTTGGCATCATGATTTATAACTTCTTGAGGAAAATAAAACAACGATGAGGATTTTTAAGTTTACCAAAATTGCCAAAAGCTCTAAATGGTTAAGAAAATTACTTCCACAGATTAAAATATCCATATGGTAAGATTGCCTAGATATGACAGCAGAGATGACATTAATTCAGATGACTTTCTACCTATATTAATTCTTACTTTATGAGGTAAGCACAGCTTCAAATTTTCAAACTATTTTCTCATGTTGATATGTGAAAACTGCTATATTATTTTCCTAGGCCTTTCTCTTTAATCATTCAGATATTTGCAAAGTTTCTGCCCACTTTAAGGGCTCGTTTTGTTTGGTTGATTTTCAGGAACTTTTTTCTTTACTGGAAAATACTCAGTTATCTGCTGAACAATATATGTGGCAGAGTTTTGTCTCCAATATTCTAATAAAGCTTAGAGGGAAATAGAGCTCCTATGATTAAATCTGCTAGTAAAAGGATAATATATTGTAAATCAGCAGCAATAACGATCCATTACAATTACAGGACAAGAATTAAATGACCATGTTATGGCAATAGATTTCATAAACCAGGAAAAGTAATCTCATTAAGAAGTATAAACTTAACAAAAAAAAGGAATACAGCTGCATATGTCAGAGGTTTCACCTGGTTTTAATATATATGAGTAGCTATGAAATTGTACTTTCGTGCCAAATCATACATTAACTTGAAGGCATGTGCTGTCACACTGTGATATGTATTAATGTAATTCATATTAATTCATAATGTCAAATATAAACTAATGTCATCAACCATATAGGTCTCTTTCTCAGTTAAGCCTTATACTAGTATTTGAACTCACTCAATCCTTGGGCCTTAAAACACTCTTTAAATCAAACCGTTATTAGTTTATCTGCTTTTCTCATTATTTGTAAGCTAGTCTAAGCCTTCAGTGTCTGTAAATTGGAGTAATCTGACTGCAGTGTATGAGATCACACTGTCATATATTTGAAAATATGGCCTTTCCTTATTTTTTCTTCAGGAACTGTATGTGATACACCTATTTAGTATGAATCTCACATAGCTTATGGGTTCTCTGCTTGGCAATAACCATCTAGAATTCCAGAACTGAATCAGAGAAGGCTGCAGGGGAAAAAGGAAACAGGAGTAAACCAACAGCAAAGATAAAGCCTTCACGTGGAAGAAGGACTTTCACTGCATCCATGTAGAATTAATAGTTCTGGCACAGGCAGCATGTCGTAGTTTTTGCTTTGTAAAAAGCTAAGATATCCCAACACAGTAGAAATTTAATCTGGGATAATGAGGCAGTGACGTGACCGCCATCCAAAAAGGCTACTGACGGGGTTTCGGAGAGACAGAGAGCAAAAAGCCTGCTTTCCCAAGACAGAGCAGGAGGAGGAAGCAACAGGGGGTTCCCAGGGCCAAGGGGAGTCTACCCAATGCCCAACGGTGCGCTCTACTGGTGTCCTTGCCTATTTTAGTCCTTTCACATCCTCTTCCCTTCTGTAAAGGAAAAAAAACCACACACACACACACAAAAACAAAAAAACAAATAAAACCTATGTTCATTTTGGATAGATTTTGAATCTTTCTAAGCAGGTATAGTCACAGCTTAGTGAAAATTGCTAAACTTAGTTGGGCATGTAACGTTTCCCATAACTTGGATACAGAAGACGAGTTCTGTACTGTGTTTAAGTGCAGGCCAACCCATCTTAAGAAAATACATTTTGTTTATATAATGTCTACCATGATAATTGTTCTTCTTTGCAACATGATTTAATTCTTGGTGTAATAAAACAGCCCAGTTTAAAGCAAACAGGTCAGTTCAATGTTCAATCATAAACAGGATAGTTGTTAATATATTAGCTAATAAATAAACCGGTAAGTAAGCTAGTAAATAGAATTAATGCCTAAATTTCCATCTCTCTAAATCCATCTTTTCCTCTTTAGATTTAAATAACGTGTCATTTCTCTCTATAAAACATTCTAACTTCTTTCTATTCACTTGAGGCATTTTTTCCATTATTGTCACATTAAGTGAGATCTTAGGGCTCAACAGATTCTCCTGAGTCGCCAGCTGAACATTTGTGATAACTCCCAAAAGGTCTTTCTGTGGTTTTAGTAGCAGCGACAATATCATGAGAAAATCAAAGATCATTCAGACAATTCTTGTCAATGACCTGTTCTTCCTATTCCCTTTTTTTGATTATTTAGGACAAAAAGTGAAACAGTGGGACGCTGTCTTCCCATCTAGCACATCACTTCAACTTGTTATTTTAACTTCCCTTGCCAAGTTTAAATGTTGCTATGCTATTCATGTAGATTTAGTTGGATTCAATTTAATTCATTTAATTCAGTTTTATCTTATGTCTTTCATACAAAGTCTCAAAATGCTTTACAATTGAAGATAAGAAATGAGAATGGGATGCAGTAGTAATATGGGAACATTTACCCTCATATAAACAGAAAGACAGATGATTTTTGAAGATTGACTGGAATCTAAAGAATTGGGGTAGTAACTGGGCACAGAAGAAAACAAAGAATTAGACTTGAGGAAAACTTTCCAAAAGTACAAGTATGAATTTATGTGCTAAACTATGCTTTCTCGATTAGGAAACAGCTCCCAGCTATACTAACAATTCATAATTTAGCCTTCATATCCGTACTGAAAGTAGAGTAACACAAAACACTGGGTGTATAACAATGCACTGATGTGGTCATGAAGACACTTGTTCAGTCTAATGCACATTTTTAGACTTTTCTCTAATATATAAAAAAAAGAGTTTAGAAGATAATTTAGGAAGATAAAGGCTGACTATTTCCCCAAAATTCTATCTTGTGTAGAACTAACTTAAACAATTCACTACTATTTCTATCCTACTAATTCTGTTCTTAGAAATTTTATGTAGAAAGAAACGCAGAAAGGAAAAAAAGAAAGAAAAACCAAAGACAATCCAACAGCTATCAAAGCAAAAGTATCCCTTTTTTTAGCATCCAAAGGTAGATACTAAAAATAACATAATAAAATAAAATAATTCACTGGAAAAAGTTTATGGAAATAAGGAAACACACTTGATTTGGAATCAATGAAGCCATAAACAGAAAAAGAAGAAGAAGAAGAAGAAGAAGATGACATGGGATTCTAAGGCTGTATTTCCGGTGTTCCAGAGTCAAAGATTAGTCTTAGTATTCTGAGAAAGACTGAAAATCAGAGAGGAGGTATTTGGAATTTACGTAATAGAAACCGCATTCAGTGAAGAAGGTTTTGCAAATGATGTGAATCGTGTAGCACAGCTACATGACAAATCTCTGTAACTTAACTCATTCTCTGTGTGCAATTCAGATTTGAAAAATTACGCTGGAATCTTGTTAGAGATTATTAAAACTTTCAAGTGGTTTGTTTGTAGTATTAAATATCCTTAATACATCCTTTCTTACAGTTCAGTATCCAGGAATAAGCCAAAGCTGAATAACAGCCCCAGGATTTGGCCATTTTTTGTTCAAAATGTAACTGTTCAGAAAGATAATTCTGAATCAAATTCCCAGCTCTATCATGCTCTAAGACTTTATTGCTATTGCAGTCTAAATATTAACGTGAATTTTACTACTAGATTTATTTGTAATTGTTTCTAAATCCTGGATATAGTTTTGGATCTTAGTTGAAATTATGAACAGATTTCTTCTTTGTTTCACCTTAAAAATAGGAAAAAAATACAAGAGCCAGTAAGAACAGGTACACAGGAGAATATCTAGCTTGCATAGGAAATGAACACGCTATATATTAGTGCCTTAAAGACACTGTTGTCATCCTTTTCTACATCCTTTACCAAGTATAGCTCAACTGGACTTGAGTATCTGGCCCCTGATCTTCATAAAGTAGCTTTGGAATGCAAGTTTGTAATACAGAGAAATAAACCTCAAATGTCAGGAAATTAAAATTTTATTCTCTTGCACTCACTACTTAAGACCCCAAACCAAGTTATTTGGTTTTACTGAGAGGGAAGGGTGTTATCTGTACAAGATGAAAGAAATGAAAGGCTGTGGAGAAAGTGTTACACATTTGAAGAATTCTTGCAAACAGTTATTCCTGGGTTCCAGTTATTCCTTGATCTATGTATTCTCATTGCTTCATTTAAAGAAATGCATCCCAACTAAATATATTTCCAATGACTGTACCAGTTTTCACATTTTAAATATCAAGAATAAATACCATAATCAGCAGTGGCTGTTCTGGAAGATCCAGTATGTTCATTATAGAGAGAGACGCTAAATGAAATAAGTATAAAATATAATGCAGACAGTTCAGAGTTAGCATAAAGGATGAAATGTAGGCAAATGTTCGAGGAAATATTTTAAATGGGAAACAAAGTTAAGTTTGAAGTTTTGCTGTTTTGCTCATTATTTAAACTTTAGGAATAAAAACCTTCTGAGAAGAAGTTATGCACTAAAGCAGATGCTGTTCCCAGAAGGTGGCTGCATTGTTTTTTGGATCCTCACTATAAAAGCTCTTTTCATAAGTTATTGTTTGAACAATTCTTGAATGCATGTTCTTTGAAGTGGATTAATTTGTTACAAAGAAAACATGTAGAATTAACAAGCTAATACTGTGTAAAGAACATGAGTTAGCACTACTTGAAAGCAGAGTTATCCCACATATACACAGGAAGGTATTTTTACATTATACATTCCATTTTCGGTATAAGAGAATCAAGAAAAGATCAGGAGGTGAAAGAAGGATAATGTCTGTGACTCAGACTGGACCTTGGATTTAGAAATGGTGATATTTTAAAATTAAACTGTAGTTTTCTATAGAAGAACAATTGAGCCCAAGTGCGTAATGAAACAGATGTGTAGCAAGGAAAGAGTATCAAAATGCCTTTTGAATAGCCAACCCTCTCGAGCTGTTAGAAGAAGAGGGAACGACAAATGATTTTGCTTAAAGTAACATATGGTGATGAGCCTTTTCCTCTAATATGTGGCTTAAAACCAAATATCTTCAATACAAATGTCTTCTAACTTTACAATAAGTGTGGTCAAGTAAACTATGGAAAACATATAAAGGATTTTCCTCCATGTGCCTTCCTGTTTTCAGAGACTATTATTTTCCTTTTTCAAGACTCCTAAAGCACCTCTAAAATCTTTCTTTTCTTCTCAGTAACTCCTAAACTTCCATCTCCTTCTCCACACATATATCTACTTCTCACCTTTTTATCCCATCACTAGCTAGCACTGTTCAGTGTTCTGAATGTTTGCCCCAGGAGCAAAGTCAGCAAAAGTATGATTGTAGTAACTCATATGTCACAAGATGGGGCAAGATAGCCCATCTTTTCCTGTAGCAAAGAGCAGAACACAAAGGTAAAAATAAATCTGTTCCTATACAATTTAAGTAAACGTCCTTTAGATTTTCAGGTCATGAATTCTATAACATCATTTGTCTTATGAGGTTTGTTTTAACAAATTCAGTGTAATTTCAATGCGACTACCCCAGTTCACAGCAGTTGGCCCACTGTACCTCAAGAAGCTTTGAAGATACCAGAAGGATCATGAATTACAGCTGTAAATGCTCAGGCTATTTTCTTACCTCATTTAATGTAGAGATGATAAAGTGGAGGCTCTGGTAGCTGACTGTACTGAAACCTTATCCCAGTAGAAACAGCAACTTCGTATTTTCTGTAAGAAAACATACAAAATTTGTTACTACATTAAAAAAGACTCTTCTTAGCATTTTTTCTTTCTGGCTTCGGTGAGAAATTTTATTTTTAAGCCCTGAAATCTCTGAATGTGTTCATAAGATTTTTTTTTTCCTAATGAATTCAAAGAATAAAAATGTCATAGATTACGTATGAATGATTATAGCTTTATTATTCCACCTTAACTTCAACAAGCAAGGGATTTAATGTATAAAGACATTATCAGCAGTCTCCTTTCAGCACCTCATCATTTAAAAACAAAATTGACTTAATGGGCTAGATGAAAGATGCTGCTTCCGATTAGGGAGGAGGGAGTCATTGAAAAGCATGCTGGTGGAATTTAGGCTCTTCTGAAATAATGGCATTCAGCAAGCAATATTAGTGCTTAAATCCAATAAGAAATAAGAGGCAGATGGATGCAATAATTCAGGTCAACATGCATATAGAAGCTGTATGGCATTTTGGCAAATGTGCAGTTTGGTACAGTTTCAACTATTCTAGCAGCTTGTGCACATTAAGCAATCATAAAAACAAGACCCATCTCCAGTAATGAACCATGTCTATGGCCACAGAAATGTCTATCAGTAATCAGCTACACCTCTAAATATAAAGGAAAAAAATTAAACACATCTAAGGCATTTGCTGAAAAGCAAAACAAAACTTATTACATTACTACTTAGGAAACATTGTGGAATTTTAAAATACTAGAGAATGGTTTACACTGCAAATATGTAGAAAACCTACTAAATTATTTTCCTACTGAGCTGTTCCTTGTCAAAAAATTACTGGTTAATACCTGTTACTAGAAAACATTTCTGCAAATAACACCTAATGTTTCAAGATTCCAACTTGGCCTGCTCAGCTTACTGGAGGAGGCTCCCTTGGGAAGGGAATATCGCTGACTTTCCGGCCATTCTAAACACCTTTAACACCAGACCAAAATAAATAAACAAACAAATAAAGGATGATTTTGTTTTGCCGTAATGTAAAATCAACAAAACAGTTTCCAGATCTTGAACCAAAGCTACAGAAAAATGACAAATGCATTCTTCATTTCAGTTTTGAGCAGTATCTGGTTCAGCCAGCTAAAACGTTTTTCAGGATGTTTACAGAGATCTTATAACTGGATTGCAATCCTTAAGCAAGACCTTCAGCCTGGGTATTGTTTTCGCTGATCAAATTCTTGAGGAGGACACACGTACATCTGTAGATAGCTGCTTTCTTGGAGAGGTCCCCCTCATAAGCAAATATGACTCCACAGGGAGATGCTAGAATTCATCATCTTTAAAATTACTTCAAAGGACAAGTTTTAACACTACAGCAGGATTCTTGTCTGCCTCTTCCCAACTTTAAACATAATATATCTCTTCAGAGTGATTAGGCAATCATCTTCTGAGCAAAATGTAACTTTCGGATGTTTCTACAGGACTGATAGGAAACCTCAGGATGTTGTTCCACAGCACTTAAGGCTGATCTAAATCAGCGCTGCCATAATTCTGTCTTGCTCTGGCTGCACATTCCTGCTCCTTTTCCCTGATGCCAGCTGTCATCATTGGTGAATTATGACACGGAGAAATTCAGGAGCTAAATTAGCAGGAAATGTTTACTTTTGGCAGGGAGGGAGATTATTTCTCTGTGATTTTAACTCTTTCAGCTGACACAATGCACAAACAACACAAAGGAATAGGCTGCTTGCCCAGAAACAAGTGTATAAAGTGGAACTGCAGCAACACTAACTTGCAGTCTTCCACGACTGTACGCTTAGTGCTTGGCTCCTTATTAGCTGAAAAACATATGTACATAATCAGCTAGAGAAACAGGCAAGCTCTACAGAAACATTTTAAGGAAAACAGTGTATGTAACTCTTTTTGACCACTGGGCACAGAAACAATCAAGCATTTTGGGATGATAGTGGGTTTAGGGTGAATTTCCACAGACCTGAGCAATCCTGTGAGTTACCAGCAACATATGAGATACCTTTTTAAAAACACCTCAGAAGGCTAATAGGCATGCTGTCAAAAGTGTTCACCTGTCCAGATTAAATTTGAGAGGTAATATGATGGAATGATGCAGGAAAAAGTTGAGGATGTGATGGAATGGATTCATGGTCAACGCCGTTTTCCAGTTTTTCAGCAGAAGGGGAGAGTTTGAAAGAGAGCAGGGGTTAAAATGAATTCTGCCCTTTGCTCATTTTTTGTGCTCCAGCCAAGTGTCCACTTTTTAATACCTGGTTAAAGGTTTCCTACTGCTGCTTATGGCCTGGACCACCTGTTCCCATAGCACGCTCAGATCAGCAGGTTTTGGCAACACCACTGCATGAGAGAGTTTTAAAAAATACTAGTTCAACAGCAGACATTTGGGGTGAGCAGTCTAACCTTGTGATTCGATTGCTATAGATTTGCATTATTAAAAGGATATAGGTGATTATAAAAGGAGATTCCTCCAAAGTGTCTCCTTTCTACTAGCTTTCAAATGAAAAAATGCATGGATGTAACTAGAAAAGAAAGAAGGAAAAATATTAAATAAATTTGACTGCATGTAAAGCTTGTGGACGTGAAGGAGAAGGGCCTTGGAAGAAAAGCCTAAATTGTATTTGCAACATGACCATTTGCAGAGGATGTAGATCATAATTTGTGGAGTTAAAGGACTGTGAATGACACTAAATTAAGAGAAGTAAGAGGCAAGATGTCTATTGATAGATGAGAATGGGAAGAGCAGATGATAAATTCTCTTTTACAAAGAGGCAAATGAGTAGTGTATAAGAGAACAAAGATCAGGGGGGAAAGAGAAGGTAAAGTGATAGATGGCCAGCAGATTGAATAGGCAGGTTCGTTAGATAAATAATCCTGGAGTGCCAGTTTTGAAAGCTCTCTGAATTATAAATTTTAAATCAACCTTCACATCTGGTCTGTGACAAAACATTGTTATCCATGGCTATAGAGTCATATCTGAAGGAAAATATTCTCAAAGACAATTATATGCCTTTTATATTTAGCTTTTTCATCCGCAGAAAAAGAAAAAAGAAACTTTTTTACCAACAAAGCTGAAGCTGTTTGTTTGTTTGTTTTAAATAAACTTCCTCTCGTTGCTCATAGACTCTGCAAATAGTTCACATCTCAAGCAGTGAAGTAATGCTGCCATCCCAGGAGGTGAGAAGAAAGAGGAGGTCCTCCTCTTTCTGAAGGGAAGAGCCTTTGATTCACTCTAGTCATAGCAGCAGGCTCGCACCTCTACCACAGCAATATTCACTTGAATCTTTCATGGAGAAAATACTGTAGAAATGGTAGAAACTATTTTTTTCTGTTCCTTACTAGGAACAAGCATTAGAGTAAGTTAGTCTTCTGAGACAGATTTCTTATGTTACTGATGTTTCTTGATGAAAATAGAATGACTATAATACTATGCTCTTTGACTGAGGTGCAGCTGCAACATGTTTATTTTGTTGCCCCACTATAGAGGAGTGAGATCTTCTAACGCTGCCTTTCCCTTGATTTGCATCCCTCCACCAATACTGAGTACCTGCCTATTTCCTACACTTTTTGACATCTTCAGGCTCTCAGCACTGCAGTGTTCTTTGACATTCAATCCACAAGGGCATTTTCCTACACAGGACAGCATAATACAAGTGAATCCCAGCCTTTTAAACAAATAATACTAGATCTCACCATTTCTTCCACTCTATCTGAAAAGACAAGATTTTTGCATACTTTCACAGTTTGAAAGAAAATGCACAACCTCATCCGGTCTGAGTCTACAGCATGTTTCCTGATGAAGTGAGAAGTTTTCTTGGGTAGAAGTAGTTTTGTCTGAAAAGATGCGATACTTCTTAGCTAAGAGATATGCTAGTTCTGGAACTAGAAGAGGGGTTGAGACACTTGGATTAAAAAGGCAGCTCTTTGTATGAAGCGGTTCAGGAAAGTTAAAAGAGGTGAACCGTGAAAAAGAAGAAGGTTCTTTAAGAGCCAGCTTGTGCCTTGCCACAGCTGGCACAGATCTAGAGCTAATAAAGCCCAACTATCCTCTTGCCGATTCAGTCAGGTGTCTCTGCTTGGAGACTTCGGGTCACTAAAGTCCATCACAGCTGGACATGCACAGAGCTGCTCAGATCCATAAAGCTCAGCAGTTTCATAACTATTCATATTAACTGTTTCTTCATAAGGCTTTGAAGCTGTTGTAGCTCCAGTCTTTCATTATCCATGGTGACTTGCAATCCAGAAGATAAATGAGAGTTGGCACAGTTAAAACAAAGAAAAACTTTTAATCTTAGTCAAAGCAGAAGTCTGTTTTCAGAAGAGATGCAAGGGAATTGACTAACACAACATAAACCTAAATGAGTATCACAGTAATATCCCTCCTACTTCAAATACACACCTTCCTTCCTGATTATGCTTGTGTAAGTGCCATCACATTTTCTTTTTTAGATTTCCCCATCCTTGTGAAGTGGATATAAAGAGATATTGCTGAATTTAAGAGAAATTATTGAAAGACGTTTTGATTCCCTAAAACTCAACTGAAAATAATGAGTCCCCTGTTTCTTTCTCATACAGGATTGAGCCCTTTGTGGCCAAGTGCCTTTGCAGTGTCTTGCCACTTAGCATATATCAGTACAGAGCTAAGAGCTAAAAATCAGTCCTATTTTCTGTTAAGAAAATATACTAAATTGTACTACTTGTTAAGCTGTAGAAACTGTTCTTTTCCGTTCCTTACTAGGAACAAGCATTAGAGTCTTCAGAGAGACAGATTTGTTTTGTTATTGATATTTCTTGATGAAAATAGAATGACTAAAATACTGTGTTCTTTGACTGAGGTGCAGCTGAAACCTGTTTATTTTGTTTGCCCCACTATAGAGGAGCGAGATCTTCTAACGCTGCCTTTCCCTTGGTTTGCATCCCTCCACCAATACTGAGTACGTGCCTATTTCCTACACTTTTTGACATCATCAAGCTGGCGACTGTCTCATCCAATTTGCAGGAGAAAACCAAGGTGCTGGCAAGGCTTTCCTGAATGGTAAATATCATCACGGAGTGTGTAACAGCTGAGAATGTTGCCTGTAGCATCTGCCCACATGCTGCTGGACTCTCTGGCACAGCCACAATCTTTCTGCTGGCAGGAAATTTAAAAAAAAAATCAGCTGTAAATGCAATTAACCCTTTCTTTAACAAAGACAAGAATATCACCATATCTATTTAAAAAAATAAGAATAATTTGAGAAATTCACTTATGCTACCCACATGATATCATGTGGGTAGCATAATCATGATACAGTAACTGAGAAAGAAATTCTGTCAAATTTCATGTGGTTACTGTTGCTTGGGAAACCACTTCCTTGGTAACTAAAATACATTCTCAGCACGTCTCAATATCAATTTTTCTCAAGCTCTGAGACGCAGAAACCTGCAGTATGGTGTGAAGAGAAAAAAAAAAAACTCAAAAAACAATAACAAAATCAACCTGAAGGAAAAAGGAGAGAATGAGCAAAAGATTTATTGCTGCTGCAGTTTCAAATACATCTAAATGAAAAATAACAATTGAAAATATATCTAGAATTTGTTTTTAACATTGTTTGGAGAGAAATTGTTGATACACGTCAATACATGTGTCTTGAATCATAATTGAGCATGAGGTTGGAGTTAGGTGCTTGTGTGATTCTGAAGTACTGACCCTGAGCAGAACACAGAAAGTTAATTGCAGCTGGTATTTTCTCCTTTGTGTTCCACAATTTGCCATGGCTTTTATTGCTGAACCCACCCTATATTAAATTCAGCTTCCATCCTAACATCTGTTAAGAATAATTTCTTCATATAAAATAATTTCCAAAGAAAACCATTATAGGGCGAAGAGAGTGTAAACCACAGGGCCCTTGCACAGACTGCTTCAGAAGCAGGCTCTGGGAAGCCCTGACGCCCTCTCAATGACAGTTTCACTGTCATCATTGCTAAAAACATGTTGATCTTTCTTTTTTGAAATATGTATTTGGTGTGTTTGCATTGAATGCAAGGTTTTTGTCTATTCATCCTTTCATACTAAAACCTTACCTTCTACTTACCAGGACCTCCAATTTCTCTCCGACAACCAGGGCCACGCAAGCAGCGCGGCATGTCAGTTGTTCCTGGACAACATAAAAGAAACTTAAATTTATATCAAAAAAAGGGGAGGAGTGGTCTAGTGATAGCATTAGCCCTATTTGTTTTCATTTTTAATTTTTCTAGGCTTTCTGTTGGAGTTATTGATGGGAAAATCCCCCAGCCCAAATTGGGTGAAACAGAGAGAGACAAACAGAAACAGAAGCACTAAATTCATGCCAGATTAGGTGTTCTATGCATTATTCTTAAAATGCAAACCAGACTCAACAATATGTAAATATGTATATGGGAAAGGTATCTCTGCACAGATGGAAATGTTTAGGATGGCAATAGCAGGCAGCAGGACCTCTCTCCTGCTCCCGCTTGTACTAACTGCTTTAAGACTGAGTGCCTCTCAGCGAGCATGGATAAATAAGTAATGACGCTATACAATTAATTTAAATCACCTATGTTTGTAATCTGTAACAAAGAACTCTTTTTGTATGTGCGTGTGTGAGTACAGGCATCTATATCTGTACATAGTCACAAATACGCACTCCTGCTTATGCAAGGAGGTTAGTAAGTCTTTCTGTTACTTTGTTGCAGACAAACTAATTTACTTGCAGAAGTTCTTTTTGTTCTCGTAAGGAGGAACATCATCCAAAACCATTAATAGTGTCATTTTCACACCTTTAGTTCAAGCATGCCTTCCACCCACGCTCCACATGGTGGAGGATATATGTAAGCCACAGCTCTTCCAGCAATTCAGCAACTTACCAAGTCAATGAAAACATTTAGTGTTAAGCTGCAATAATACATTCATCTGTTTCCTAGTGTTGTTTCCTGGATTAAATATGGGAACAAACTAAGAAAACTGACTACCTAAGACTAGACTTCAAAGTTTGTTCTCTGGAAGTACAGCAGTTTGCATGACATCTGCAGTATAATAAATGTATGGCGAGGGGGAGAGGGCAGGAGGGTTAGTCTTCACGTTCTGGTTACTAGGAAAGAGATGATGGAGGGACACAACAGATTTGTATGACAGTAATGAAAAGGATAGTGACTCTTTCTGTGATGACTGCCTATGTCAGCACTAGTTTCTCATGAAGTATAATGTCTTAATTTGGAAAAATAAATGAGAATGTCAAGAAGAATTGGGCTGATAGTATATGGGCTACTATTCCCAGGTACTTGAAATATTTCTTCAGCATATGTTTATGGTACTTCAAGAATGAAAAATGACAGTGGGAAATGCCAAGTCTTCCACATTGCTGAGATAGCATTTAAAATGTTTTGGCAGTACTCCTTTCCCTCCCTGCAGAAGTTTAATTACTCTATCCAAAAGCACCAAGTAGCTGTTGGTATCAAAATTATTCAACTACAGATGCTGTGAAAGCTCTAGCCCCTAATGTGAAGTGTAGGCCTTCTGATGTAGGATAATTGTTACCAAATTACTCTTCAGTGAAAAGAAGGAGGTTACATATATATAAATAAGAGAGAGAGAGAGTGTGTGTGTGTGTGTATATATACATATATATATATATGTAAGTGTGTGTGTGTGTATGTGTATATATATATGTTTATGGAATAGGGATAATTCAGGCTTTCTGATTCTTAATTTTTTGGTTATTTTATAGGCTTGCAAGGACTGAATTGAATACTCAAGAAATGCATGTGTAAAAGTTTCTTCATTCTTCTCCTGTCAGCACTCCTGGACTCTAGTTTGAATTTAAATCCTGCAGCCAGACTCTCAAATCTCTCCTGCCTTGGGGTGGATGAAATAAAAATACTTGAGTATGTCAAGTTTCTTTGTAAAAGTTTATCACTATGATTTCACTTGTAAAATTTGTGTCTTGTGGGATAATTGTGCATCCTTGAGACCACCTTCATATAATAATATATTAATATGTAGTGTAGATTTCCATAATCACTTCCAAGCTACTTCTGTGTCTGCTGAGGTTATTGAAAATTTTATTTTTGAAGCCATGGTCAAAAAATGTTAAGGCTTAATATTAAACACATGAAAATAACCAACCCTTGTCACAGGATGTTAGACTTGCATATTGCATGTACAGGGGAGAACACCTCCACAGCCTTTTTCAGTGAGCACAGAATAAAACCAAAGAAACTACAGTACTTCACATTATCAGTTCCTAACTCATAATAAAGACTTATGAGCTACCGATAGCTAGAGAGGCTAAGCTATTGGCGAAAAAAGTTCGTGAAGCATAGAAAATGCAAAATTCAGGTAGAAATCTTGGTCCCAGGCTTTGCTAAGCCATTGTCTCTCAAGGTTACTGTAATAAAGTCGCTTTTATAACCTGCTTTATGGGTTAAGAAACAAAGGTGACAACAGTTATCTGTGTAATAGTGCATCATACTGGCTGGTACTGAAGTGGCTGGACATTTCAACTTCGCAGTGATTTGAAAATTCACTTTTAGAGAAGCATTTTATTGGATATCAGAAGCCTTCTGCATGTACTTTCTAATGTCTTTCAGTCTAGTATTTCAATAAAAATGAAAAATTTCTATCTTCTAGGCTGCAAAAATTCATAGACCTTGAGCCAAATCAAGACTGCATTTTCAAAGTGTGCATACATTGACATTTAGAATTCCCTGTCTCCGAATATCAGCAAAATGAGAACCTGACAATTTCACTAGAACTACATTCTCATTTTCTCTGAGTAGTATCTTTAAGAGTAGCCCATCTAATTTCAGTGTCAGTACTTACTAGAAACGGTTAATTTCAGACAAAGAATAATTTAAAAGATGTTAGAAGGTTGATTGAAAAACGTCACTCCCGTATTGTCTCACATAGCTTAGTTTAGAATCAGATTTTCTCTCTCTCTGTCACTCTCCCTTTCAATAGGTAGATAGTCCTGTTTCTTACACATTACTAGCTTGATTCAAGCAAATCTCTCTATCTTTTAAAAAGTCAGTGTTTGTATTTTTAATTTCTCAGAGGATTCGGTTTTGTCTACAGTCCTTGGAATGGAGTTGAGATCATTATTCTTGCCTTCCAAACATCCATTTGCAGGCACATCTACCCGAAAGATGTTTTCTATGATTTTTTAAATATACATTTGCCATAAATCTGAGGGAGAAGTTCTTTTAACATAGAGTAAATAAACAAATTAGAATTTATCTTTTAACATGGTGCAAATCAGCATATTAATTTGTTACCTCAGTGTGCAAGAAAGACTGCACAGTTTCTTTGGCACAAATATGACCAAACCCATTTCCAGTAAGGTTTCATTGCAGAATTTTTAATATCCTTCTGCACCTGCCTGTGAAGCTTTGCAGAGCATAATATGCTGCAGGAAATACTGCTCCTCAGTATTAGGATATGCTGATAAATTTTCAAAAGAAAGATTTTTTTAAAAAAGGAAGTGGCATTTTTGCATGGAGACATACCAACTGAGGAGGGTTATTCAGAGAAAAGCTGCACTAGAATAGTTGAGAATCCTAGTGAGAGTGAGGATTTGAGCAGACCAGGGACAAGTAACCGACTCTTTTGTGCCTCTGGTGGAAGTGCTAGTCACTAGGATATTGGTATTCTGTGCCACTTCCCATACGTCTTTAAATATTCATCAAACTAATGAAGGGTGATTTGGAACATTGCCCGTGACATTAACAAATCAGGAGGAACAACATCTCGATCCTCAGCCTCCCAGCAGCTATTCCATTGTTACTCTCTCCGATGTTTTCACAAACTTAATTTGCACGGTCTTAATTTGTTTCAGTGCAGAATAAAGAACAAATGTCAAAGCCTTGCAATTTCAGCAGAGCTTCCATTTTCCAGCCAGCCTTCCCTACCATTTCTAAAGACTTTTCCTATTCCCCAGAGGAGTCACATTCTCATAGACACAACCCAAACACAGTCCTATGGCGCACGCGTTTCCCCTAACTAGGTTAAACAAGCAAGTCATTTATCTGAAGGCTAGTGAGAACTTGCTCTACAGTTATAGGGAACTCAAGCAAAATCAGCTCCAAATGACTTGCAGAGGAGCACACTATATCATTTGAGCCAAAACAAGACCCCCATCTTTCCAAAAGCACTTCTTAACCCCAGTCAAGGAGTCACAGGTAGCACCTTTAAGACTTTAGGAAAAGTCACAGGGGAAAATCCGAAGAGCATCGCTAGGCAGAGGAGCAACTGTTACAGTGGCAAAGCAGGGGTCTTCCAAAGAAATGTCCACAGAGTTTTAGTAGGACTTTCACTACCTTCAGCTCTGTTGACACTTGCCCCTCACCATTAGGCTACATCATTTCCTATCAAGCCTCTCTCTTAAAATCTCCTTTTTAGTTTCCTTTGGTTTTCTTTCCATTTAAGAGCACTTTTTGCTTCCCTCATTTGTAAGCTTAGGCATTAAAAAATAAAATAAGTGTAGTTACTATCGTTCTGCCCACTGTCCTTGTGGTTTTCCTCCACTATTCTATCCACTGTCACGGAGAACATGCTTATTAGTAAGTAATAATTAGTTTTCCTACTGTTGCTAACTGAAGTGCAAGCGTATCGGTGGCACCATTAGGAGTCAGTTTTACCAAAAATAGTCATGTCAAATTAGCTAAAAGCATTCCAGACAAAATGGTTTCACTTTTGATGAACAACAATTTTCACTCCAATTGGCACAGCATATACTAGGCTTATCCATCTAGGCATTTCTGTCTTCTCTATCTTAGTTGCCATTACGGTCACATACTCATTCTCTCCAAGATCTCTTCAATGTGTATTTATATCAGCATAATTTCGTATGAATGGTAGCTCAGACCATCACATATTATCAAATTACTTTCTAAAGCAAATACTGTAAAGCTAATTCTAATAAGGCTGCTGCTTCCAAATCTTCTATCTACCATTAGTTTATTTGCTTTTTCTTCTCCAGCTTCCAAAATAACCATCTATAGGAGAGCACTCATATAGGTGAACATGTTTATGATATTTTTATTAATACTTCTAACACAACAAATCACTTAATATATAAGGAGAGTCAATGATCTTTGGTGTCACATTTTAAAACTTCAGCGGCACAAATATCCAAGCTAGGAAAAGACAGAGATGAAAGGGAGATAGAATAGGGATCTATAAAATGAATTGTGATATGGAAAAGCTTAATACCAAAAGGAGAAATTTCCTCACAAAAATTAAACTGTGGAGATTATTGCTAGTGGATGGTTAAGATTCAGAAGTTTATGTAGATTCAAAAACTAATTTATGGAAGAAAAAAAAATCCACTGAGTATATTAAACACAGGATATCATCTCTGATTCAATGAGTTCTTGAGCCACAACTCACTAGAGGCTAGGAAATACCAGTCTACAATTACCTTTATATTTTTCTCCTAACATCTTCTTGTGGCCCCTTCCAGAGGTGGAGCAGTGCATTAGTTGGTCTGTTGTAGGCCAGGCATATAGAGTCCCTAAAAATGCAAAGCCCCAGCTATTAGCTTGGACTAATTTAAGACTCTGTGTGGAGCTGAACAGCATCTGAGGCTTATTGTATCCTTAGTGAAAGGACTGTTTCACATCCTGTGCTGCCCATGTTGAAAGTATGAGCAGGCTTTTTGTAATCTAGGAGATCACAGTATCACAGAGGATACAGAAGTCATCATCTACTTCTGTTTCTAGAAGCAGTTAAATACACATATGGCCCTCTTCCAAGTTTCTTGTAGTCTTATAGCTATATATCTACCCGTTATGGCTCTACCAACCTGAAACTTGCTCGTAGCTGCCAAAGCTAGAGTGGCAAATCCAACAAGGAGGTACCCATTCCCCGCAACGGCTCTTGTTAATGTCATGTGTGCACAAAGCAATGATGCTGATGGTACAGTCAGTGCCAGTTCCAGATAACCTCAAAACACCTCTGGTGAAGCTGCTGAGAAATTTAGTTCACCTACCTGAGCTCAGAGTCAGGCCTCTGCAGCTGCTGTATCCAGCCAGTGTCTGCTTTACGTCAGTTCACCATCACGGCTCCTCAGGGGTCACCTCCGTCCCAGCCTGCCTCTAGATCTGATCCAAGAAGGTTATACTATTAAGTTACTCTGTTCTGTGGGATGCTAAAACCTCACCGTTAGACTCTTCCTCAGAGGCTCCTGGGATAGAGTAGCCCAGAAAAAATGAGGACCTTAGGTTGCATCTGTGCTTTTTAAGATTGAGGTACAGATCTAAGACAGTAATTTCCTGTTTCAGCTCCTTCTCCCTGCTCTTTACCACCCACGCCCAAGCTACATTATCCGACTTTACCTTTTGAGTAGCTATGGTGATCAGTTAGCACAATTCAATGCTGTTTCTTGGGTAACAGATTTCCTTAATTATTGATACATATACATTTAAAAAGTCATAAGCGAACCAGGTAAAACATAAATGAGAGAGCTAGGTACTGCTGAACAAATGGAACTTATTCCTGCCATCCTAAAATAACCAGGAGTACAATGAAAGTTCGGAGTACAGTCTTTCCTTTACAGTGACAACTGCGCAATATCACACTGGTAGACAAAGGGACCTGAAAGGTAGTGAGGACAGCAGCTATTAGGATGTGAACAGCAGCTGCCTGACAGAGACTAGGGAGATAAATTCCTGCACGCAGCTTCTGCAAAAACAATGGCAAATAATGTGGCAATGTGTTGCTTCTAGGGAAAAGGCTACTAACCTTGAATTTTAAAACATAAAAAAGTGTTTTGTGCTTGAGCATCTGAACAATGCTTCTGCAGTTAGAAGGTTCTGATCTGGTGCTCTGGACCTAAGTGCTTCTCCCTGGACAATTTTTCCTTAAATTCAAGTAGTATTAGACATATGAATTGTTTTAAATACTACATTTTCTTAGCATTCAGATTAGATTCATTTTAGATTTCCACAGAAATGAATTATAGGTAAAGTCTGGTTGAAAATAAAACTTTGCCCTTTTAATTATTCATCTAATTACAACACGATGATGCGACACTGCAAATTTAAAACATGTCCACGGCTTTAGGAGGTGCTCGTATGGACAGCAAACTTAATGATGGTGTTCATATTGCTCTCAAAGTAATATCAGTTGCACTGAATTTTCTATACTGTCATTAACAAAATGAAAAGGAAACATGAGCCAAAATTGGCATTTTGCCACTTGAGCAATACTGTATGCACAGATCACTATTTTTCTAAGAGAAATCTTTGACCAATGCTTGATATTTAAGCATAAGCATCATACATCAGAAGAGGCTTCACCTTCATCTGCAGTCTATCCTCTTGCTAATGTTGCCCTGTATACAGCTGGCCTTCATTGCCGCAAGGGCACACTGCTGACCCTTGTTCAGCCCACAGGGACTCCTAGATCCCTTTCTGCAAAGCTACCATTTCTAATGGTAGATAGCTACTCCTCAAAGCAAAAGAATCACACTAACCCTCAGTTCCATATCTTTGTCCTTTTTACAGTATTGATATTTATGAAGGCTGAAGAGAGACCTTTTTACTATGCTTCTGTTATTTTAGTAGCATCCTACATAATCATGAGACCAAGTAAACAAATGTTAGTGTTTCTGAGCCAGACAATGATCCTCATTAAATTGTAGGAATATTTTCCTATCCAGGAGTAGCCCAAACAAGGAAGCCAAACAGGACAATATTTCCAGTTGTCTTCACACATAATTACAGTATACATTCAGTAATTACAGTCTACATTAACCTTTTTCCGTTCAAAAGCTGACATATGAAAGCTCTGGGTCTTCATTAAGATCGGCTTAAAAAACCCTTTCCTATTATTTATGATCCTTCAGGTTATGCATGAACTTTCCTGATGTCCAGTTGATCAAAAGGAGTTTATTAGCTTCCGGACTTCACACAGTCTGCAAGGAAAGGTTCCAATCTTATTAGGAAAAAAATCCTTAAAACTTTATCTCCTTCACTTGCCCCAGACTCTTGACATTTTCTCTCATGTCATTTGAAATGGTGATATTTATACTGTAAATTTCTTTGAGTCTGATTTGGATTGTCTTCTTAGAGCAACACTGTAAAGCCAAAAGGAATTTGCAAACACATGCACATGAGCGTGTGCTTTTTTTTTGCACAAACACAAAAAGATATGCATAACAAATTGCTTTTCTATAGGAGAGGAAAGTATTTGTTACAGAATATATTTTTAGTATGTCTTTTAGTACCCCTTCAAGTTGTGAGAAGTACAAACCTAATTTAGATCTTGTGTTTTAAGATCAGCAGAAATTAATTTATTTCTGTGCATTGCTGATACTAGGATAGGAGCTAGGACAGCGTGAGATCCCTCTTTCGCTATTGCAAGGCCCATCACTCTAAGCTGATTCCAATACTCGGCCAAATATGACATGTGGTGCCAAAAATTCTGGAGGAAGAGGACACACTTTCACCACCCACGTCTGCCTGTCCCAGAGTAGAAATAGATCTGATCGTACAAAAAAGTCCATTACCATTGCACATAATTTCAATCAAGAAGTCATATCAATTGGTAACATAATAGTCTGGCCATATATTTTTTTTACAATACACAAAAGAAGCTATATGGTTTACGGCAGAACTCCTAGAAAGGAGTACATAATAATTTATATCATACAGTAACCTGAAGATATTATATGCCTAACTCTGCTCTTTCTCCAACCTAAATATGAGAAACTTTACTGCAGAATCAGAAATGTATGCTTTATTTTTTCGTTTTGCTAAGAACAGGCTGGAAATCAGAAGGGTTCTTATTCTCACACCTTATCTTAAATAAACAACACTTCTTAAATTGCATCACAGGACATGTTTTCAGATTGTGCAACCTGACTGCCACTGTCTGTATGTTAAGGACAACTTGTGCTTCACAGTCTGTTTTCTCTATTCACTATGCAAACTGCTTCATAGCAGAAAAAGCTATAAGCTCTAGGAGCCAATCTGCTACTGTTGTCTGTTTATATAGTCCAATAGCATTTACACGGGCTGGCAGAGAGAATTGCCCTTTGCATGCTTTGTCTCTAGGGGAAATTGGAAGTATGTCCAAGTCTTATAAAATAATGATAATCACACTATACCAAGCACAAAAAGCAGATCCTCCAAGGGCCTTTTCTGAGCAAGTTAGAACTGTGGACAACAGAAAATAGCAGATAACACTTAAAAGAAAAAGAAAAGCAACCCATTTATGCATCAAAGTTAAAGTGGGTCACTCTGCAACATAAAGCACATTTTTAGTGGATATAAATTTAGCAGCTCTCTGCAGCATTATGCATGACAGCAGTCTTGTGATATTTCAAGTACAGAACAGGTCCCTGGAGACACCATGTAATTTATAATGGACTAACCATAATAAATTGTAGCAGTCAGAAAAGGAGCTGGTTCCAATGAAATAAGACACATTGGTTTATTTATTTTATAGGAATGTCCTGTTGAAGCTTTAACTTATCTGAGGTCAGACAGAAACAATGAAGGGTTTGTTTGTTCGTTGTTTAAAAAAGTGCCAGAGTGGAAGCTCTCTTTCTTTGTTTTTTCAGAGTGTAAATAATCAAAAGAAAGAAACCAAATGCAAAGGTAGGCTTTTCTGGTCGGCTAATGAATAACAACCCTTTTCTCCAAGCGCACAGCAAATGCCTTTCCGTCTTTGTGCTAGCAACGCTCCATCGTAATCGGTGCAGTAGCAATGTCCAGCTATACCTGCGGGGCCGTGGGCACTGCCTACCTCAGCTTTACTGCAAATTAATTAGGTGCCAGCTGTCTACAAAGATATTCTATTTTTGACATATCCGTAACTTCATTATTTCACACATTCCTTGCAGGAACACCGTGGGTGTCTGTTTGCTCTACTCGTACTTTACCAAGAGTTGATACCCAGTAACATGCACAGAAATATGAGAAATGATAAGCAGATTAAAGACACGCGTTTCCAAAACACAGACGTATCTAGCATGTCCACTCAGCAGAGATCTACACAATCTTCAATTAATGACGAAAATATGCAAACCCAACACTATTTAAGGCCTTTGACTTCTAGATCCTAACTTCTTATAGGCCTTTGATGACCTGATTAACTAGAAAAGACATCATCTGCTTGATTCTCTAAAGAGAAAAATTCATTTAACATTCTCCCATTCTGTCACTGGCTCCTTCAAAATAACAATAAGAGTGCTCTAGACATCATATTTTTCAGTTATCAATTAATGATATATTCATTTGCGTACATATGCAGTGAGGCTTGACTATTATAATGCAATTCACCGTGAAATTTAACATTTAATTTAACAGTAGTTAAAAGAGGTAAAGGACCTCAGTATATCTTGTATGGCTGTTGGGTTGCAAATCGTTAGCAGGTATCAATGAGGTATGCAGTGCTATGTACGCAGCGCTATGTCCCACCAGTGACTACAGGGACTTTGCTGCCTTCACTTTCCCACATACAATCCCACCCTCTTGGAATAGCAGCATGGCATTTCTTTTTTCAAAGAGATGGGATGGGGGAAGTCACAAGAGATGCAAACCTAGGGCAAACGCCTATATGACAGCAGGATAAATGATCAGGTGACAAATATATTTAGAAATCCCAAAAGTAGCCTTCAAAATTTACTACCTGCACTAGATCCCACAAAAGTTGTGGTAATTTTAATTTAATTCCTCACAATGAAGTGGCCTGGGTGCCACAAAAAAACTGAAAAATAATCAATGGTGTTTCATAGACATGCATGTTCATGAGTCCTCCCTGTTTTCATAAGTGGAGAAGTTCAGGAGGCCAAGTCAGCGGAGAGATCCCCAGGCAGGAATCTAGGACTGACACTTTACCAGGTCTTAGAGCTATACCACCAGCTTATCTCACCTATGCATTTTAAGCTTTTAAAGGGAACATCAGCTAAATCAGTTATAAATTATACATAATGAATCAGAAACTTTAATTGTATGACTGTCAATGCATGTAAACTTTGAAAGTCTAAAAATAGGACAAATCATTGCACAAGTTTTCTTTTCTTTTCCTACTATCCTGAGGCTTCATCATGCCAAATCTATGTATTTCAGAGGTTGGTTGAACATTGAGCTAAAGTATTAAGGTTTTATTTTTCCAGATATCATGATGAAAACATTAAAGTCAAAATTTTAGCAATTACTTAATTCAAACCCCAACATACGACATTAAAATGAAAAATATTTTAGTTGGAAAGAAGAATAAAATCTCCCAGAAAAGGAAATAATTTCCACTGGGATAATAAACTACCTTTTTTCAAAAAACAAAAACCTGACACAATAATGCTCACTTTTCATCGTGAAAAATATGATTTTGGTTTCTGAAGATTTTCTTTTCATAGTGCATGTTTTTTCCCCCCTATATACTTTTGATAGAGCTAGACTCATCTAATAATAAAAAGAGCACTAGGTGTGTAGTCACAATTAAGCAGCCCAGCTCTCAACTGGGATATAAAGTTCATGAGGGAAAACCATGTAATATCTTCACAAAGCAAAGAAATCTCTGGAAAGGTCAAGTTTAACAAAACAAAACCAAAGCTCATCTAGTGCCTTATGTATTATGAATTACTGACTAATGGCACACAATTGACACAATATGACACAAAATACTGGAACACAGCAATCATCCTCTTTCCAGAGATGGATCTCTCAAACATAGGAACTAGTAAGTGACCTTCTGCATCTCTTGTATGCTAAAGATGATTGATGTAGGGGCATTAGAAAATTTTTTTTTATCTTTTCCAATGTCCATTTCATTAGAATTAATAATTCACTTTAATTTTGGGGCAAATGAGCGGACTGAGCAGTTCTGAATACTGTAGAGATTTTACACACAGTGAGGTTTGCAGCTCAGCAACATACATCAGTGCTTGCAAGATTTAAGCAAGACATTCAAATTTACAGCCCAGACTGATCTTATAATCTCAGTTACTAAAGGAGGAAGATCTTTTCCCCCATCGTCTGATGATTTTCACAAGTTGCACAGTAAATGGAAAAGCTTGTTTTTCAACACAGTGCTTAGCACCTTGTGACACTCTTGGGGCCAGAGCCTGCTTACCTGAGTAAAGGGAGCAGGATCTGGTGTGTGTTTCCAAGCACTGTCAGGTGTAAAATACAAGCCTAGGGAAGAAGTAGTTGCATGGACTTACACTGTGCATCCTTCCCTTTCATCTACATGCAGAGAGATGATCTCATATGGCTTCCCACTTAGGAATTTGAAACAGGGATAGCCAGTGCTGGATAAATTTGCTGCAGTTAAAGGGCAGAGAAGCATGCTATGCCAGAAAAGCAGGTTGTATTTACTTTAAAATCTTATAGCATAGATGAGAAAACATCCTTTACTTTTCCTTTCCATCTTTTTTGTTTCTTCTTTTTGCTAATTGTTTGGATGTGCTATAAAGGCTTGTTTCTCTCTTTCCCTCATCCCTACTTAGTTTGAATGTCAAACCTGTTCAGCAATCACATAGCTTTTGGTAGTAATGAAGGCAAATAAATAATGCTTGACCTTTCCTAGGGAGATCTGGAGACCCTTCCAAAGCTAATTAAGGTTTGTTTGATTCACTGGAATTAGCCAAGATCTTCATGCAAAGTTTCCAAATTTGGAATAACATTAAAATGTTGTATATTAAAATTGGGACGGGGGAAAGGTCTGGCCTTCCTACCATCTTAAAACCTTCCCATTTTAAAGCACTTGCTATGAATAGAAGAAAAGAAATTAGTCAGTGTCCTGCTCATTAGGCTTCACTGTTGCTGTGAAGGGTATTATCTGGACTTCCCCACACTGGGGATTTTTTTTTTTTTTGACAGAGAATTTTTCTTCTGCATGTTTGGTGCATGTTTCTATTTCGGATCACTTTTGAATGGTGACTAACAAATTTGTAGTAGCTCATGACATGAAAGTGAACTGGTTACTAATTCAGATTCAGGCTTGGAGACTCTCCTAGTCTCCTAAGCTTGGCCTTAACATATGCAGGGTTGAAAGACAATCTGTGTAGTCGGCCTTTTCTGTACCACACTGTGCCAGTGCAATTAGTGCCATCATTACGTCCATGCAGTTGTCAAAGTATATGCATATTTATTTTTTTTCTTGGTAACTTATAGTCGCATTTCTGAACACACAGCCCAGATCTATGAAGAAAACTGTGCACTTTTTTTGGTTTTAAAAAAGCCTCCATCTCTCATAATGTAAAATATATAAGAACATCAAAATTAATTCAGTTTGCAAATCCTGCACGCAGATCTTGCTACCCTGAAACGCAGGTTTCTCTTCATTATTCGCATTCCTTCTCCTCTCATTGTCTTCTCCCCGATGGACTGATTTCCATGCATGAATGGAAGGGAAAATACCATCCTCAGTAATGCAACCAGGCTGATCCTTCCGTTACTACATTTTGTGCTGTGGGTTTATCTTTGCATTTTGTCCTTTTTGCTGAGTCAAAGAACACATGAAAGGACTTTGTTCGCTGTAACCTGCATGACATTGTACTCCCGTGCTTGCCTGTGATCTCCCTTTGCAGTACCTTCATAAATATCAATGCCATAACATTTGAACACAAGTTGAAGATTAAAGACATGAGTATTATCTCACTTAAGTACCATTTGGAAAATAGATGGCAATGAAACTGAAAATGCAGACAGTTTAGATGACTTAGTTTTTTAGCATTAATAAGGGAACCTAAGTAAGTCAATCCAAGAACGAGAACTTCAGGAAGATTTTGTTTCCTCATTTATATTCCTTTTGAAAAAGAGAAAGTTTCAAAAAGTGGTCTCAGCTGGAAGCATTCCTTTAGCCAAAAGAGTACCAAAACGAAGGCAGTGTGTCAGCTCTGACAGTCTTTCAGAAAGAGGGGAAAAATACTTTTGTTCACAGAATGAGAGGTATTCAAAAGTTTTCCCTCAAATTAATTTTTTTTTTTTTTCTAACGGCTTGGCCAGGGTTTTGGTCTAAGTCAAGCATATCTCCATTTACATAAGTAATTTACATCACCTGAAAACCTAACTCCCATTTCTATATATAATCATAATTTTTAAAAATGTATTGACTGGCTAGACTGAAATGAGCATCATTATAAATCAGTCATTCCAAACAGCCTCCAAATATAACAAGCATTACAAATTAATAATGTCATGCTGGTCATTAATTTTGATAACCAAAGAATTTCCATTAGTGAACATACTTGCTAGTTAGTTATTAGTGTTACATTTATTTAATAAGTAACAATTACAGTGTGTTAGAAGCCAGTTCCTATTATTTCATTCTTTCAAAGCTGTTCAATATTTGTGACTGATGTGTATGTAAGTTTGTTCCTTGAAATACTGATTTTCCTTTTATAAATTGAGAACTGTGTTTTGTTAGATAATTTTGCATAACACATTTTGTTAATCTTAGACTGTTAAGAAATATTCAATAGTACACCTTATCAATGAGAAATCAGTCGCAATATTTCTAATTTGCAGTCAAGGAGACTGAATTAGAGACAGGCTGTGTAGCACAAGTCATGAAGTGAGTGTCAAAGCTCAGAACAGAATAAATGGAATAAATTATTCAAATACTCTGCAGCACTAGTCTTATATATATACTGGAGGATTTGACATAACACTTATTAGGATGTGATAACATTAAAGATATTTGTAAATACAGACAGATGAATTTGCTCTATTTTGATTTGGAAATGAGATTTCCTAAAGAGCATGAATATTTTTCAGATCCTAAAATCATGAACCAGTCTTAAAATTGAAATATATTTCTTTCTAGCTTGTAGTCATCTCTGACAATGAGGACCAATGTACATCACATACTTGCAGCAAAGCAGCTGTGCTGACATTTTAGTCTTTTCTCAGAATTCTTTTGGGTCTACCTTCAGAAGCTTTACAGAAAGATGTGATATATATTAAAGAGTAAAGACATAAAATCATACTTGAGTTTTCCTTAACAGCTCAGAGATATTTCACTTCTCATGTTCTATGTCTCCTGATACAGACCCAGCATCCTACCACCACCAGCAGCTCCTCACCTCGTTACCAGACGCAAGACTTGCAGGTCTTCCGGTCCTCAAGGCTGTGCTCTCCTCTCTGCAGTATTGGTGTTCTTTATTCGCAGAAAAGTAAGACAAAACATCACTTGTTAATACAGTGTTGTTGTGAGAGTGGGAACAGAGAGTAGCCGGGTGGATAGCTTCAAAAGCAATTACCAGTTGCTGCCTGCATTTCTAGAGAACAATGACAGTTTTAGCCATTCCTGATGGCCATTTGTTCTCTTTTCTGATGCATCATTTGCTCTACCTGGTTGGACAATCCAGAGAACTGAATTGTGGCAGGACCTGTGTGTAGAGCACCACAAGGCGCTCTAAGGAGGAGAACCTTGGTGAAGCTGCAGGAGGACAATGAAGTCTTGTCACCTTCCTAGGCCTTGAACCTCCCCAGGTTTTTGAAAGCTATACACAGTAAATATGGGAAATATGCTCTAGGTGACCCTGCTTGAGCAGGGAGGTTGGACTAGATGATCTCCAGAGGTCCCTTCCAACCTAAATGATTCTGTGATTCTGTGTAAGGTGCTTCCCTGACCAACCACCATAGCTGCTTCCAAGATAGGAAGGTGGCTAATAAAGTTTTGTATAAGATAGCCAGCAAATGAAATGGAGCAATATAGCTTGCAGCCCCTATGAGTGCCTGACTGCACTCTCTTCCAGGTCTGCTCACCTTGAATTAGTTTTTTTAAATGCAGTAGAACAGCTGTGACAGCTTGAGTTGGTAATTCCACTGTCCTGACAAGAGTGAACAAGTTGGTCATCCGGGCTCTCTCTTGTTAGAAGTTAGGTAGACGGAGAAAGAAATGGAACTAGGGCCTTCCACTTCCTAAGACTGTATAGACACACTTAAGACTTTATAGACGTTTTTCTAGAAGAGGAAACACTATTCCACCACTAATAGCAGCCACCATGTTTTTAAAGGAGGACACCAGCAACCTGTTATCATTAATCAATTCACAAAAGTTGATTTTGAGAGGAAGGAAATATCAAACTTCTGAGGAGAGATTTTAAGATGTCCTCCTCTTCTCAGCATTTCTTATCGATTAGTACTAAGCGCCTCACTGCTCACTGTACCACAGCTCCGACTACTGCACAGGCAAATGTTATAACACCATGTTACGGCTTCCCCTTCACATATTAAGCCACTGATAATTCAGATGCCTCAGCGCCCAGCTTTCTGGTGTCTCTTTCAGACCCAAACTAACAGGAATTCACTGCATATGAGAACTGTGACCCTAAAGATCTTCAGCAGCTTTGAGAAAAGAGCCTGCCCAACATAATACAACTACGTATATGTTCTTTTAGGTTTTCTTTATTTATATTTTTTTAGTTCAAGAATTACACACTAGCCAACATTATTATATATTTACATGCTGAAACTGGCTGCAATAAGTTTAAATTCAAGAAAATATCTCTTATGTGCTACTCATTTACAATCATCATTTTACTACCTCATATGTCCCAGAGGTTAGCAGTCCTTTTGAGAAAGACATGAAGAGCTGATGCAATGATATCCACTAGTATTTTGCATTTTCTAGCCATTGGAAAATGTGCATTATGTGCATATAAGAAAGGCTACAAGGTCATTAGTAAGGCTGATGATTACTACATTATGAAGTAAATAGTACTAAGTAAAAAAGATAAATCAGAACTGTGCAAAGACAGTACTAACAGAACCATTTAAACACCCATGCAAATAAAAACATGATAGAAGTCAAATCATAGTCACCTTGTCAGAATTAATCATGTTTCACATGTTCATTTTGTCTTCAACTGAAATTAATAGGACAGACCATGAACAATACAGCCTGGTGAATATCTGTCAAATGACAGCAACAGTGAAAACATACAAAACGTTATCAAATTGGAATAGATGACCTCGTGTCTGAAAAAACATTAAAAAAATACAACCCTTAGTATGAAAGCATAGGTGAGATTTTTCATCATTTAAGTTTTTTTTTTCTGTCAAAGCACTTACACAGAAAATAATTTTATACTTATGAAATGGTTGTGTTGCATATCTTTGTAGAGATGATCTATTTCAATTTAATATTAATGGATATTTAAATTGTTGCTATTTTTACAAAGTAGAATAGGGCAGTATTTTTGATCAACATTCCATTTGCCTCTTAAAAATTTAGACAAAGTTCCTAGTGCATTTTATTAAGCTTTACCTTTGGTGTTAAGCAGTGACTTATTAGATTTCCCTTTTAAACAATTTCTGGAGTGAAGATTCTTTGGCTTTGGGGGACTATACTATCTAACGACAGTCAAACAACTTTTTTTTTTTCCAAAGAAAAATATAAGTCTACTATTAGATACCGTAAGAGATACAGATTTCAGAAACAGACAGACGCAGTATGCAGGCTTTCTGTAATGAAATCACTAACAGCTGAATTCTCACTTACCCTGTATTCCTCTACATCTCCACCTCCTGGAGCAACATACAGGTGGTACCTTACTGTAAGTGAAAATCATGCCCTATTGGTTTATGCTAATCTGAGTACTGAGTGTCAAACTACAATTTTCTGTTGCTTGAACTTTTTGACCATACAAAAGAACCTGTTGTGCTAGCAGTAACATTGTTGCAATGGCTATTTTACACTACAGTACTTTCTGTACTTTTTATATCTGTAATCCAAATCTGTTTATGCAAAAGGGTGTTTAAATTACTCTGCTAGAGCACTGCAATTATTGTACTTAGTAAAAAAAAGTCACTAAACAATACTGTATCTATTGACTGCTCATTTACAGCTTATTTAGTTATTTACATAATTTTAGGACACATTAACCTAAACCATAAATAGAATTAGCTTTTTGCCTTACCATAAAGTACAAATTAGAAGTTAAAAATGTTTAAGAAATCTGATAATATTTACACACGCTCAGCTTAAGTTATGGTTGCTCACATTGTATGTTCTATGTACACATAGCAAAATGTTATGATCACTACTGATATAGTATTGTACTCTGGCCATCCCACCCTAGATTATTTTCTAGAAATACTTAATATTTTTGCCTTTTTTTTTTCTCGGTTCCCTTAGGACTTTCTTGTTTTTGAAAACTTACTAGTGGACAACGCTGTTATAAAAAGAGAGAGAAGAAATAGGCAAGCAATGTGAGGACTTATCTAATTTCAGATGCTAGGAGGTACAGCACTATTGTAATGTCAAACGATGTGATGCTTCATACGAATTATATGCACTGATTTGCTGATATAGAAATGCCCAGTTACCCTGTATATTTAGGTTTTTTTTTTTAATACATTTATCTGTTTTCTCAAAAATATATTCATACACTGGTTGATGATAGAAACAAAACTATTATTAGCTTATTCCTTTAACACGCCAACATATGAATGTGTGTGCATATATTCAGCACAGATGAATATATACACACATATGTCCATATAGACATTTATGTATGTCCATATGCACATAAACTTGGATAATGTTTAACATTTGTTTACTTATGTTTAGTACTGTGTTAATTATAGATTTGGAACACAGTCTTACAGTTATAATGAAAATTAATTGACCTTTAATTTTAATGCACATTTTGTCTGAAATAAGTAGGATTTGTTCCCCAGGTATAAGACCACCAGTCATTTTCTCTATGCATTGTGCTTTTGTTCCTTACAGATTTTATGTCCTTTGTATTAGAATGTAAAAACTCTCTGAAGAATCCTGCAACATACTATTGTTTGAAACTCTGTTTTCCTCCCCTGGGAATGAGAAAAGAAATGTTCAAAATGTCATTGCTTGAGTCTTTCTTCCCAGTCATTAAACTGCAATAGGACAGAAACATTACATTCCTTATGCAAACACAGAAATGTTGCATGAATTTCAGTTCTGAAAATGTGTATCATACTTACTAGCAGTCATATACAGTATATATTTACAGATTGATCTCAAAGACTTTGTTAAAACTGTGCCATGTTATATTCATAATTTGCCAATGAATTTCACAAAGATGAAAAACACCTTAATTGCTGGCTATCATGTCTAATAGAACAATAAAATGTGTAACTATACTGCAAGCTTTATCTATATTATTAACTTTGATATTTTACTTATTGAAGCTAACAACAATGAACAGGAGTAAAAGGATCTAGAATACTGATTTTTGGTCGGTTCTAAAGTAAAAGCAAGTTTATTCTAATTTACCTGGAGGGTAGCACACACAATACAAACCGTAGCTCATGTATGGTGGCATAATTCTCACTTTCACTCAAGCATCTCAGAAGAGGAGTAAGTGATCAACTTGAGCACTTGAGTTATACTTTTTCCTTGACAGTGCCTCGTCAGTCTTTCTTACCCCTGTCTTCTTCATATCACAGTGTTTAGCCTTAGTACAACATGATAACCACTCCATTTCTGAAAGAACCCTTCCCTTCTACTAATTTTTATACATCACATTAATAGCCAGAAGGACATAGTAAAAGTGAAAGTGCTCTTTCCTCCTAGATAACATACCTTTCCTAGTGACACCTGAGCAGAAACCAGACATTTTCTTTCACTCTCCGAGTAGCAGTATCAGAGAGTAGTATGGCTTGTACTATAACTTGAGATGAATTAATGTGCAGTTCTAGGATTTAATCTCAGTAGTTTTCATAACAGCTGATGCAGTAAACCAATGCAAAAAATTGACATGTTCTCTTTAAGGTTTTGGATTTGAGGTGTATCTACCACAAACACGCTGTGAGCTCCCAGTATTCACAGTATGCTTCTGTGAAATTAAAAAAAAGTTGGAAGCAATTTTTGAAATGAAAGAAAAACTTGTACAGAAGAATACTATAAGACTGCTTTTATTTATTATAAAGGGTACCGTTTTTGAAGAACAGACTTTGAAGAGAAATACTGAGTTTTGGTGTGGATCCTTTTCTTAGAATTAGGAAAAAATTTCCAACATGATTCAAAATTAACAGATGAAATTTCGAAAGCATCTACAAAGCTTAATGCTTGCTGCACGAAATGCAGTCAGAAACTATGCGTGTAAACAAAAAGCAACATTTTGACTTGGAAAGCTAAACATTTGATGAAAAGCTTGACTCTACGTATTTCAGAGTCTGAACCTGGAGGCAATACTTGAACATACACACAATTCCCCTGAAAACAACAGGTGGTGTGTGCGCCCAAATCTCATTTCAGGGTCAAAACTGTTCTCTCCCATTTGAGGCAGAAATAAGCATATGCTATGGTCAAAATGAAGTCAGAAACAATTGAATAAACTTGGCAGTTCCCAAAACTGTTTTCCTCCTATGCTGTCATTCCTTTAAACGAGGGGAAAAAGCAGAAAGTTGTAAGAAAATGATTCTTTTAAAAGAAGAAAAAAAATCAGTCTTGTTATGAAAAATATTCTTCACATCTATCTTAAAGGATTGTTCAATTAGGGGGAAGAATCTGTCTGAAAATTTTCTTTTGCTGTTTGGAAGATATAGGAATCTCAGTTTCTTTCAAAAGTTTATAAACAAATGAGAGGTAGCAGAAAGACAACAGGATTGGTTTTTTTCTTTGTTATGTATTTTCTGTCAAACGATACTGGGATCTGGTTTTGTAAAAGCCATAAGGAATGTATACTCTTTATACTGTTCCTGTGATTTTTTTCATTACATAAAAATAGTTTCAACAATGGAATAAATGGCATATTCTATTCACTTTGCCCAAACTTTAGGAATAGTTTGCCTATAAACTTAAAGCCCTACGGCATGGGAAAAAATTATGTTCCATTTTAAAGTTTCCTACAGCAAAACTGAATTTTGCTATTTTTTTTCCAACAGAAGTCACTCTAAAGCAAGAAATACCAAGTGTGTAACTAAGTAATTAAAGTGATGCCTACCAATTCTTTTCCTTGGAAACAATGCATTAAGCTAAACAAAACAAAAAAGTGAAATGGTATTGCCTAATCCAGCTTAAGAAAATACCCTGTCCTTATTTTTTGTAATAAAGTACGTATGGTTGGTCGCTATTTTCCAAAGAGCCATGGGACCTTCAGTCAAATGGGATGTTAGGTGTTAAGCGTAACAACAGTGGCAAGCGTAACGCTAGAAAAATTACAACCTTGAAAGAAATTAGAGAACTCCACAAGTATTTTAGACAAAGGTACGTATTGTGACTGACATCACTCATTTGCACAGTGTATATGTATATATATAGTTATATATATATACATGTAGCATTCCCTTTCCTTGGTGCTGTATTTTTTAATTGCAGTCTACCTTTTCATACCCTAGAAGGGTAGGACACCATTGGCTTTCTTTAGCCACCTAGAAAATTATTTTTTGGCCCACCAACATTTGGCACTTTGGACAAATGATTCCCTTTCCCCAACACGAAACAAGAGCATATCTACCCGTTCACAACAAGACCATTTGATCCACCTTTGTGTCATTGCTACATTTCTCTGCTGATCACAACTATAATCATTGTGATTGTGAGCACGTTCTCTCTTAAAAATCCAAATAAAACTAGTGCTTTTTGCTTCAGCTTCTGTGCAAACACCCAACCCTCACATTATCAGTCAAAGGTTTAGCTCTTTCAAAAATTAACAGGAAATACGTGAATACGGCTGGGAAACCTCTGAGCATCATCATCTTGGAAAGATGACAGGCACTACTTGTTTTCAAGTTTACATTTTCAAAAGGTAAAGCGTATGTTTTGTAAGCATGATAACGTCTTAGCACACTCTCTTAAGTGTAGATGCACATATATTGGATACGCAGTTTCACAAGGAAATAGTACATACTGCTGCTGAAACTAAAACCTGTTTCTCAGATGCCTCTCTTTGTAATTTGTGTCATTAAACTCATACGAGTATTAAAATGGAAAAGAGAGCGCAAGAGACAGCAAGAGAGAAATGATTGTCAGAATCCAATTTGCCTCCACACTCAAAATGCACTTATATTTTGGAAAGGGGGATACGTCCACACTGCAACTTAAGAACGTGTTTACGGTTTAGCGGAAACAACCAAAAATTTATAAAACAGACCATAGAGTGGGCCAGCAACTAAGGTGTTTTAAAATAACTTTTTGTCCTGAATAGAATTTTTCTAAGTCCCACTTTTGGCTGTACAACCGATTTGAAGAGAAATCCAGTTCTTGTTTCCTGTGTGGCTTTGTTTCTTAGTTCACATAGTAAAGCCAATAGACAATATTGAAGAAGGAAAAAACAACAGGGAAGAATATGCGTGACCATCGATCTATGGCATTTACATCAGTCAAGTCAGGGATGGTAATTTTCAGTTGAGATGCACGTCTCCGTAGCCTACTTTTCTTTTGTGCCACGTGTCGCTCCAGGGCATTGCGACCAAAGCTGTGTCTGGGCAAGCCAGCTTTCCGGTACTGGATGCTTGACGTATCGTAGGCCAGCATTGTGCTTCTAGGGTCCCCAAGCCCCATCACAGCCTCAGAGGCAGCCATCTCATTTTTGATTTCAAGCGTGCTCAACAAAATGTTTTCATGCGGATCCATCTGTAAGAAATAAGGTGGCAGACTTAGCAAGGAAAGAAAGGACGTCCAAGCAGTTGCAAACTGAAGCCACGCTGACAAGGGTTAGATCTACCACCACTGATTCATTGGACATCAGTCTATCTATAAGACTTCAAGCACAGCCGTGACTATATTTATTGTCATTTGTTTGAAAACTCAAGGAGCAGGAAGGCCAGTACCGTATAACAGAATAAAGGTATTTTCCTGAGCCCTGTAGTCAGTGAGCAGAAACAATACCTGGAAATGGTGTACATACTAATTGCCTGAAAGGGCGATTCTACCACAGGGAGGGATACCTGGGCTAACATTTTACCTTTCGACATTTTTTGGATGGAGGTCTAGTGGGAAAAAAGGGTCTGCCTTACTTTGGTTTTGCTTCTTTCAATAGAAGCTTTTGCTCTAAGAAAAACTTCCGGTAACCCCAAGGCATTCTCAGTGTCTCTAAAAAAAATGAACCCTGGAGCACTGCACAGCAGAATACAAGTTTTTAATCCCCGTATTGCAGGCCAGACTGCTGGTTACTCAGGGAAAGACACTGGCATAATCTAACTATATGTGTAGGGAAACTCTCTCTCTACTGCTAATGAATTTTATAAATATAGCACATACTGTGGAGACCTGAACGCTGGAATAGCAAAGGCCTGCAATTTAGAAGCAAGGAAAAACGTATAATTCAGAGTGTAATCACATCAAATGCACATTGAACAGTTGTTTCAATGAGTGGTTTCAATTACTACACTTGAAAAAAAAGGCAGTTCAGTTAAAAAATATTAACGTAATGTTGTAAATAAAAACTTAGATAATTAACAGGATTTCAAAGCTGAGGGACTAACTTCTACTCCTAGGTAATCTGGAGTAGACCTCAAGTATGGTAGGAGAACTTCAAAATATTCCATTTATACAAAACAAATAGAAGTCATCAAGGAGACACAAACTTTCTGCAGCCTTCCCTCTAAGTATATATTTTGAATTGTGCAATTACAGAACATAATTAAATAAATATGCTTTAAAAAGCAGTAATGGCTAATGGGAAGTTAATTAAGTACCCTAACTTCAGTGGTGGTACTGCAGATGTACTCCAGTACAAATATGAGATGAAACTGTCCCAGAGTTCCTCTAAGGATAACTCAACCACAACATCCATTTACCACGTATATAAAATATATATTATGATTATTATTAAAAGCACATAAACAGTGACTTTTGAGGATTTCTAAACAATATTGCTTTAATCTATTCTGTAATATGTAAAATTCAGCAGTCACCAGCAGGTACCTTGTTGTGCTACCAAATATAGCACAATATTTTCCAGTATTAAAAAAAAAAAAAAAAAGTAATATTTCACATGCCTTGATGAAGCAACTGGGTGGAAAAGGGTTGCTTTTCAGTAGTATCCACCACACAGTATTATGAAATGGGAAGACAGACACTTCACAAAAGAGTGCTTTGGACCTACTGAAACACTGCCATTTGAGTGATTACATCTGTTCAGGTGATGCACAAAAATTGGTATCTCTGAGATGCCAGATTTCCTTTTTTTCTTTTTTTTTTCTTCCCACTCCAACCTATCTGAGTTTGCACCCCTCTAGGTTCAATATATTTTAGTTTTGGAGTAAATGTAACAACTTAATCTGAAACAGCCAAAATAGTCTATTTTCACTTGTTTTCAGTGAAAACAATATCGAATCTTTGAACTTCCTGGCAGGTTAGGGTAATGAATCTTTTTTAAGAAGCAGTGGAAAAATGGGAAAGTTGGGCTGAAACTCAAGACAAATTGCTTCCAAAACACTGCAGCATTAAATTAAGTATGGTAAAGAAGTAGTAGCTTGTAGCCTGGAAGCCCACCAAATCAGTTCTGATCTGCAATATACAGAATTAAGGCAAAAAAGAGTTTTGTGCTATTGTAATACAAGCAAAAGCAAACAAGAAATACAAAAGCTTTCAAACAGATCTGTGAAACTTCCAGAGGGCTTGCAAATATTTTATTATAATGAGTGCAACGGTTTACAAAATTATTAGAGATGTCTGGAGTAAGACAAAATTGTTTGACATTTTAGTCATAAGATCTCAGACAAAAAAAAAAAGAAGAGACTTTCAGTATCCCAAAAACGCAGTTATAGGCACTTGGCATTCATTGACCTCAAGAATGTTTATAAACAAACAGGGGAAGTATCTTACAAGGGGGGTGCAAAGCCATTTAGAAACTACATTTTCTATAATGTCACATAGATTTAGCAAGAGAAGAGACATGCTAGTCGTAATGACATTGGGGGAAATTTGACACAGCATCCACTAATGCAATGGTTTTACCTGAAAGCTTAGAGCTTGGCTTACTTTCATCTCAAAGCTGTGCATTCTAAGATACTATCTTTGGGACTATTATGGTGCCTACAAATTTGTTTGCATCTCAAGTCGTCTTAAGATGCATCTACTCTAAACATTTTATGCTTCTGATCTGCAATGATAATAGAAATTTGAGTGGTTCTCACAAACTCATATACTTCCTATGGAACATTAAATATGAGAAGAACTATTAGTCAGTTATTCTTATATCTAGACACATTTTAGTGTACAGCTGACATTCATCCTTCAGTTAACATTTTGCTTTGATTCCTTTGTTACTGCTGCTTACATTAAAGTCACTTAAGCAGGAAGTGCTTAGCAGGAAGGAACTTGTAACTTGGTCAATTTGCTAAGGCAGCAAGTTGCTCCAGATATATCTGTTAGACTTGGCAGCAGTTAGTAAGATTAGCGATGCCGGCCAGAAAGAAATTTAGCAATATTCTAACCTATCTTCTAGGGGAAAGGGTTGTCTTCGGCACATATCATGATATACCATCAGAATTGGAGCACAGCATTTTTCAATATTCCAAGAATTTTTCATAAGAAATAAGTCAAAATACAGTAAAAATTAGTGATAGGCGAACCTTCAAGTGTTTGAATTGCCAGGAAAGCACCATAAAGTTCAGGTGCTTCTCCGGCACTAATCTGACCTTCCTGCACCCGGAACAGTGGACCGACCATTACAGCAACTGTCTTTTTCATGGTATAACAAATCCCCAATGTAAAGAACTCTCACAGTTCCAATCCGGAAATACAAGAGAATGCGAAAATAAAATAAACAAATAAAGAAAAGAAATTAAACTGACTTTACAACCTCTGACAAAAGGTTCCTTGCCATATTAGACAGAGCTGGGAATGTTATTTCCATCAAGCAGGTTCACCCAGCTCTAAATAAAACATGCTTTTGTAACTAAGTGTAGCTTAGATAGAATGGTCATGAATTACATTACTGTACACAGCACCACCCATTCAAAAGGATCCCAAAGCGCTTTACAAGCATTAGGAAGAAGAATCACTTCGCTTGCCAGTGAAGTGCAATCACCTCTGAGGTGAAATGTGGTGACTGACAGTGCAGAACAATACACTATATTTTAGTAGAGGAAATGAAGAATGCTATAGCCAATTGAAACTATGGGGTGGGTGAGTGGTGGTGGGGAATGTCAGGTAAGCAAAACAGTTATATAAATCGGTATTTGGCCAGATGCTTGGGGCTGAGATGTCCATTCTATAAAAAAAAGTGCCATGGGATCTTTAAGGACCACAAGTGGTCAGGACCTCAATTTTAAGTCCCTGAGGATTAAAAAAATAAATAAATTAGAAAACAGTGAAAGATACCTTTGTTGAATACATTTCTGGACAATGATATGTGCCAATTATTCTTCTGTCCTGTAAGTTAATAAAATCAAGACCAGTTTCCTTAGAGATAAGGTAGCTATTATCTTTCATTTAAAAATTAAAGCACGCTAGGGTATTAATAGGATCACTAATTAAAAGATACAGGGACCTCTAAGCCAACAATTAGCAAAAGGATATTCTGGCTTCAGAGGTGCTATTACTGCCTTGCCCTGCTATCCAAGGTAACATAACTTTGTGATGTAAATGTATTTTTTCCAGCTGGTCACTGTGACCAAGGAAGATATGATGATATGAAAACAATTGTTGAAATTATTCTGAGGGGAAAGTAAGTGTAAAAGTGGTTTCAAAGGGAAGTGGAAGAAGGTTAAAAAGATCTCTTGGTGCTGAAGGACTGTTCAACCATAGAACTAGACTCTTCATGGTGAACAGGAGAGTTCAAACTGAAAGGAGAAATTCCCAGGGGCAAGGAAGGAAGGGAGGATGTGAAGATGAAGAAAAAGCACCAGCAAGTGCCATGGAAATAAAAGGTGAATGCAGAAGTGGCGGAGAAGTGACTGGAGCTCAGTAACCATGCAAGAGGTTTTTTTTTTGTTTTTTTAAATCAATCTAAAAGGTGGATGGCAAATATATGATGTAAATGATATTCACTTGTAGGTCCAGGTCAACTAGAGGAAAAGCTGACTCTGGAGCCCTGAAAGAGACCATGAATCAGTCTCTGACTTTTTTGATGGCCTCAAACAAAGGGAATACAGAGTAAAATGCAGAAATGTTACCGCTATATATTCATCTGCTATCTAGAAACTCCAGAATGATGGCTATCTTGAGGAATTCCTCTTACACTAATACATTAGCAACTATAAAATACAATGAAATTACAACTTCCACATTCATACATACCTACACACATTATGTACATAAGGAATCCTTCAAGGGTGGTATCTTGAAGGATCTTGGTGATTATGTTCCACTGTTATGCCAGGCATAGCTTTGTAGTAGGAGGTACATTTGTATCGATGAATTGCAAAGATGTAATACTGACACTTTTACTTCCGTATATTCTGTTCATTTTTGCCTATAAACTAATCTTCAATTACAGGCAGATATTGATGGCTCATTTTAATGCAAAATGGAACAGAAGCCATTGATAAAATAGACAGAGAGCTAGAGGGCAAAACTCCATGAAAAGAGCAAAGTCTTTTGTTAAGTAAGGCTGCCATTAGCCAAAAGCAAAATACAGTGAGGTAAGCCAAGAAGCGAGAGCAGAAATACCTGGTTTATTAGAAAGACTAACACCTCAGATTAGGTCTCAGTATTTATAGGTCCCATGAACTGACATTCTTAAGAATGGAAGAGACAGAAGTAAGATCCATTTAGCAATGAAGACTAACATATATGCCTAGGCATACAGTTTAATTTGTTAGAGAGATAAAGACCTTAATATTAGCTATAGCATACTTCTCCACCCCTTAGCAGCTGAACTTCACTTGGAAAACCAGTGGTGTCCCATTCTTCTCTAGTCTCAGTAGATCTAAGTAAAACTAGCTGAAGGTCCAAAGTGCACCTCATACGTTAACAGGGATCTCCCACCTCATCAGCAAACTTTGGCTTATTGATTAGGAACCGCTGATCACTGGGGACTGCACTGACTACACAAGACAGTGCCTGGAAGGAAGACAAGTGTGCTGAATAAGCTGCTGCTAATTTCACTCTGGAAGAAAAAATTAATGATTTTCAAATGGCCCCTGCCTACAGCTATACAGACATTTTCACATGAAAAGCAATTCTGCTAAGATAGAGCTCTAGGAACTCATAAAACACAAACGCCTAATCTTTCAAAATATCCACACGTGAAACACGTCCTTGTAACAAACACTGCATTTCTGTTGTCTGCACAAAATGGAATTTGCTGCCAGCACTGAAGTAACTGTTTATAAAACCACATCAGCATGCATTGGCTCAGATTACATTATACACCTAAAATTTGGGTCAGGCTGTAAAGCATGGAGTCCGAGGAGAGAAAAATGTGACTCACTTATGATTTCAGGTTATTTTGTTTGGTTTCAGCTCAGAAAATCCAGAGAAACTTTGCAGATTCAATTGGGAAATTTTTAAACCTAATTTTTGAACTGACTTTTAACCGAAATGACTTTGACCTAACTTTTTAACTTTTAAACCTGAAATTTTTCAAACCTAAAATTCAAAGCAATTCCAAGCCCATAAAGAATTTTAAAACAAGGAAGGGAGAAAAAAATGCAAGGTCTAGACACTGAGCTTTAACACTGCTGTAACAACTTCTAATTCATTTCCTAGGTATTCAGTTTTACCCTCTGATATATGTGATTTCTTGATCATCATCCTCTGTTAAACATCGGTACCTTAGTCAGAAGTATTCTAGAATTCTGGAGAAGAGGTTGAAACATATGCTTTATCATCTATTATATATGCACAAGATCTATACTTTGGACACTGGAGAATAAGTGGCCACATAAAATAAAGGACAATAAAGTGTCTTTGGCTTGACAATGCACCTGAATAAAAATTGAATATGGCACAGAATAGGGAGAAAAGAGAAATTGGCCTACTGGTATCCAGTCTCATCCCCAGCTTGAAGCTTACAAAAACCATCTTGTAAAATACTCCAGAAAACCTCCCTAGGCTTTCTGGAGTAAAGGGAGATAAATCACCTTAGCCAATCAAGAAAGAAAACTATAGAGTATATGCTACCATTCTGTAGAAAACCAACTTCCTCCTCCTCAATTTTGGCTATGATAATTCAAACCAGTGCAGTCTTCTAGTACAGCAGAAGGAAAAAATTATGTTAGTAAGGCCTTGACATTGTGCATGCAATTTCCATTCTAGCGCAGTAAACAGAGTTGACCACAAACAGTAAACAGGGCTCTGATTCAGGCAGTGAGCTTCTTTAGGACGTTACTTAAGCAGGCGCATGAGTTTCATGGGACTTTAACATATATTAAAGTTAACCGTGACTTCCCAAACTGTGATCTAGAAGGAGACTTTCAACTCTTCATCCAAAACCAGGAATAATACAATAAAAAAAACGTAAAACATAAGAAGGAAAAAATTGTCACTTTCTAATCCCCAAGAACATATCATAATGATGGACTTAAATACTAGGTTAAGGTGAATTCTAATTGGGAAGCAAAAAGAAGAAAGGTTTCAGATTTCTATAAACTTCATACTGATGATATTTAGAGGTAGTTGCCCTCCCTTTAAGAAATTTCAGGCACAGACTTTATATTCTAGCATGAGATTGCAAAATCATCACTCCCATTAAAAATTATTTGTAAGTGATGATAGTATAAAAACCCTTCTGTGAAACAAAAATTCTTCTATGTTAAAGATATGTGTCAACAATTCTTAGGGGGGGAGTTTAAAAATTTTAAAAATAAGTGTGCCTGCAGGACCTGAAAGCATTTATTTGTACATGGCCAATTTCATAAACACTGAAAGGGGAAAAAAAAGTCAACCTTCCACTGAAAATAAGCATAAAGTAAATGACTTGCTTAGAATTGCAATTTTTAAAATGTTAATTACATTTTTGTCAGCAATTCTTTTTTTTTTTTTTTTTTTTTTTTTACAGTTGAGAAATTGAGGAGGAAGCAAATGCAGTTAGAATGGAAGTCTTGTGGGATACTAGTTAATGACATTTCTTTCAGAAATACCTACATCCAAGAGATACTCTCTTGCATGTGCGATAAATAAGACCAAAATCTCATCAAATTTCAGTTACGCCCATAGGCTAAGTCTCCTATTATATTGTTTTACAAAATACAGTTGAACAGGTATAGCTAGCACCACAAATCTCTACAGAAACACAGCAAAATTGCTTATAAGAATTGCTTGTAAGAAAGCTTCTCAGTGACCTCTTTTTTAAAATAGTTTCATGAAAGATGAAAAACGCATAGAACATTTGACCATCATCGCAACCAGCAAAATTTCCAAGGTATGATTCAGATATAGTTACAGTTTTGAGGTATGAACTAGACAGCAAAAACAATGATGAGTTTTGAAAATCCAGTTGCTTCTCTAGAACAGACTTCTGTAAAATACATGAATGTTATTTTTCTCGTATGGAGTCAAATACAACATGCAAAGCATTACATAGCATATATTTCTCAGAAGGGTACACGACCTACTGAAGGATTAGAAACGGAAGATGGATTGTATGGCAGTCTACCAGCGTTTCATCCATCTGAATACAATACACTTACTTGGCTACAGATTTAGGATCATGATTGTGGGGGTGATCAGCAACGTAACTGTTGGGTCAGCTCAAAGATTAACAGAAACACGGCTAGAGGCTGCACAAGGTCCAAGGAAAGGCTTTGGGAGCAATGACAAATGCTGAATAAAATGCTGGAGAGAAATCCAATTGTAAATTAATTCAACAAAGAAAACTCTTAGGATCAGACTTTCTAATGCCTTCATGGAAATCATGGGCAAGTTTTCAGTATAAAGAAAACGGAGATGAATTTCAAATCTTTGATAATGAATTTCCAAATGAAATGTACTTATTATGAGTTCAGTGCTGATTTAAAGTCTGAAATACTGGGAACTCCAAGGCTACATAGCCTTTGCAAGGCTCAGAGGACCAGTCCTGACTACATTAAAAAGAACACTGTTCTGCTTTAAAATAATCAGAATTCTTTCTTTTCTCCCCAGAATGAGAACATTCATGCATGATTCACTTGTATACTGACAGTCTAATGTTTTCGGGAGAGGCTAACATTTTGTCACTCATTTTGAAATGACTGGCAAGAATGAAATAAATTTGTTGCCAAGAAATGGTTAGTCATTTCAGATTTGTTTCTCAGTAAATTTCTGTGTATGCAATATATGTTATGTATCATAGCAAATTCTGTATTATACATATGTTGTTTTTATGTATGCATTCATTCTACAGTGAATAAAAACTGAAGGTACTGTTTTCTTCTTGACATTTTGGGTGTCCTTTGTGCTTGTAAATTTATATTTTCTGAAGTTGGATTAGTTATATGTTATAGTTTTATATAATATATATAAATAATATGAATATATGGATAGGAGAATGTCAGTAGGAGAATTTCAGAACACACTTATTTAAAATGAAGGAAAAATAACAGAATGTTACTCGGTTTTCCAGCAGGTGACTAACATATCTCTACTTATTTAATTATATATGTGTGATGTACATTTGTGGCATATATATATATAACAGAACCTCACTGTAGAACAACATTTCATTGTCATTATATGTTGAACAAAGTACACTGAACACCTGCTCTTTAGGAAAAAATGTAAAATGACTTTATTTGGCAACAGTGTGTAGTTTGCTCCTGACACTCATACTTCTATGGAAACGAGAAAAAAAAGATTACTAACAAGCAAATAGGCGTTTATGTAAAACATGACTATGTTCAATGTGATAGAAGTTTCAGAAGATGCATTTCGAGAGGAGTGATCTATTCACAGTTAAGAAACCTATTAGTTAATGAGACCATATGTGAGTGTGCATCTGTGTACTTGTATTTTTTATATTACTTATGATGATATATTGCATATGCCCTATGATACAAAAAACCTAGAATAAATAAAAGGCAAACAACCCTTCCTCACAACAGCCTTCTACTATCAATACGTATATGGAATGGGTTTTGGGATCTTCTCATCTGGCTATATTACCATGTACTTTAGCTAGCAAGAGACCATCCATACAACGACTGAAACTAATCTAAAGACATTTTTTCCTATCTAAAAGTGCTATATGTTGAAAATCCAACACCTCACAATTCCACGTAGCAAAATATAAGCTAAAACTTTCCATTTCTAAAGACCTTTATTCCCAGTTACCTGCAGGAAAACTGGAATACTCAGAAAATAAATGGACAGAAAGTGGGCCAAATATAACATTACCTGAAAAAAAAAAAAAAACCCAAAACATGTTGCTTTAGGCTGTGTGACCTTCACTGTTGCATCCCTCAGAGCAGCCCAAAAGTGTTAAGTTTCTGACAACTAAATTACCAGAAAGTTGGGTTCACTTTGAGGGCAAGAGCAAGAACTGGTAGGTATACAGGGTTTTTTATACATAGCTTAAAGATGCACTAATTTTGTGGAGAAGACTTGACAAGCTTTTTCACTGGGGAAGTAAACCAAATTCCAGTCTCTCGCACTTCTGAAAAGAGGAACAGACATAAGAGAAAAAGATCTAGCCTTCTACGTTTTAATATAATCCCATATCATTTCAGACAGTTTTTTAAAAATAAGTACTTAAGGAGTAACATATAAATATATATTACAAATATAAATACACACACACACATACATACACACACACGCACACACAAAAATATGTATTAATTCAGGCACAATCCTACCCACCTCCCAACCTTTCTTCTAACTGATGTGAGAAACTAGCTCCCAGTGTCTGTCTTTCTGCACATGCAGAATTCTGGGAAAGCAGCTAGTATCCCAGAGAAGGAGTGGTGAACTGAATTTCCTGACAAATGTAGGTCTTCATAGCCCAGAATGACTGTTTCATTAAATGTAACATACATGCACGCAATATACACCCTTAAAAATGCATATATATTAGGAAGTACACGTTTTACACATGTCTACATGGATGCAAAGTCATACGCTACGTAAGTAATACTCAATTATGAATACCATTAGATATTTTATTTCTAGGTTGTTGGGCTATTCTGCGCATTAACCTTGCTCCATCTTTATCTTCATGCAAGAAAAGCAGTGTCTCTCCCTGGAGTGCGGCAGAGCAACTGTGCACCGTCTCCTGAGAATGAGAATGTTGCCACTACTGAAAGGAAGTAAGATTTTAAGGATAAATTATATTTTTGAAATATTGAGAATAAAACTTTAGGATGGGTTCTGACACAGCAGTTTTGGTTTTTTTTCCATAGTGTTGAAGAATTAACTTGCTTCAGTCTAGGCAATCTTATGTCTGAAGAGCAAATAAAAAAAAACAGGGAAAGCATCATACTTCATAACAGCTACAGATAGACTACAGAGCAGCAGAAATTGCAGGAGAGGAAGTAGAAATAACTATTCTTCCTCTTATCAGTTTGGGATACTATTATTCTGATTATGTAACACGCATGACATGAGTTTTGGGTTGCCTGAAATTAATTTCCCCTAAATTAAATACAACAATGTATTGTTAATCAAAAGGAAAAAAAAACAGCCCAAAAACCAAAAAAGCAGACGATCATTTTAGATCCTACAAATTAATATAAAGCAAAGGTAACAGGAGTTCACAAACATCCATCTTCTGCATTATAATAACATTTTTACCACTTTGTGCCCCCCTAGTGTACTCAATCCAGAGATATCAAGATTCATGAGCACAACCGGGTAACAGCTCCTAGCAGGTAACATTTAGTGCACTCACCATAAAGAGTTACAATTTATTTTTAAATAGAAATTGGCTGACTCATGGCCATTCAATTAAACTTCATCAAACACAAAGTTATCTGCTCTGTGATACCGGTTCCCCATATTAACTAGCCAGAAATCCTTCTTTAGTCCCGCTGCATACGCTTCTGCTCACTTCAGAAACGTCAATTTGCCTTTTTGGTGAAGCAAGCTTCTTATTTCACCCAACTCTGAAATAATAATATAAAGTGCATTAACACATCATTTGTAGCAATCAAAAGTTTGTTTAATTCCAGGTCACAGCTGGATGGCTGGTTTGTAGATGGCTACAAAAGCAAAGGGGATAAAGTGCTATGAACAACCGGCGCGCGCGCGTACTGTTCGTACGTTAATTCAATGTGGCATTGCAAGGAACGCGGCTGCAGAAAGAAAACCTCACACACTTGACTTGACCTTTATTCAGATGTCAGTCGGAATATCACTGCGGAGCGTGGAAACAAATCACCTTCTGACTGCTTCTGTAAAATGCTCCAGGCTAAAACTGGAACTTCCTCAAATTTCACTCATATCAAACCTCCGGTTTCAACAGCACAGTAAGAGGCTGGCAGAGCGCTCTGTGCCTTGCTAGTCGTTTCAGTTGCAGTTGTTTTGTGATAATGCACGAATGTAAATTTAGGAGAAAGGATGAGCTTTCACTATCCATGCCTACTTGTATTACAGGTCTTTCAATAAGCCTCTGTGAGGGGAATACCCTCTGTCCCAGGCTCCAGAACGGCTCCTCATGCCGTTGTAGCTCTCCTGCAAACAGGACAGAGCCCTGCTGCTTCTCATGTGCCTTTGCACTAATCCCGCCTCACCACGAGGGCCAAATACACGATACCTTCAGATGGAAATGAACAAACGTTGCTGTGAACTGACCTGGCTGGAGGCAAGCCAGCACTAAATCAGAGGTGAAATAAAAGGTTTAGGCAAGTCTAAGCTAAGAAGCACTGCTTTGGAGCAAGGTGTATTAGTGCAGGCCTGAAGCCCTGTTAACGCAGCTTAGCTGGAAAACTGGGCAGAGCGACCTCGTCCATTTGCAGCACACCCAAAGCTATTACGAGTTGGCCGGCGAAAGGCCACATGTGTAATGTGAACAGTTTCACATTGGCCGAAGTCAACATACTCCTTCATACGATTTCCCTCCTCTTTTTCAAAAGAGCCAGTTACAGATATAATATCAGAAAAATTTGGGAAAAAAAAGGAGGAGGGGCTGCTTTTCCACTTACTCATTGCCAAAGTAGTGAAAAGAAGCTAGGGAGCTGTACCGAGCAAAACACTAAGGGGAAACGGCAGGTGGCAAAGCAGTAGCTGAGCTGGCTCCATGCCATTTCAAAGTGTGCTTCTTTAATCCTCTGAAAATAAAAGACCGGAGGAAAACTGTTCAGCTCTTCTGATTAAATTCAAGCTCTTGCTTGGTCAGAAAGTTGCCAGGAAAAACTAAATTAGTAGCGAACCCACCTTGAAGGGGAAGAAGGGTACAATGTTTAGTAGAGCTGAAGGGCAGATTAAGTTTTTATTTGCTCTTTCCTAGCCATCTTATCTCTTTTGGCAACTGTGTGCTAATTCAGATATAATAACACTGGGTCAGGAAGGCAATGAGTATATTTGCTTCAAGCATCTTAGCTCCCCGAGTCCTGCGTTAATTCTTCTAGAGAATAGTACTATTGTGACTGAAATTTATTAATGTGCTGTTCAGTCTCATTATTATATTAAATTTCCGTGTTCTCTACTTGTTAGCCCGGTTTCTGAGAGAAAAAATTCATTAAGTTGATGGTTTCTCTTGGTTGTGACTTGGCACTGTGTAGCAGTAATGCACCAACTTTCAGTCATGCTGACTTTGAATACCTTACATAATACAAAGGCTACTGAGTGAAGAATTACTCATTGTTTTAAAAATACACTCAGTTTTTTAAAAAGTCTTTGCATTCAGAAAAAAACAACCCTTATCTAAACATGCAGAGGTTAGCAATGTCAGCTCACATTTATTTAAAAAAAATTGGCTGAATAAATCTATATAAACAATTTTATGAAAGCATTACATAATATGCTGACATATTCCCCTCTTTTCCAGAGGGAAATTGCTGTATTAATGCTCACACTAACAACAGCGTGATTGTAATATTAGCGAGAGAATTCTATTTACGAGTCTTATGTCATCATGTACTTCAGGTATATAACCTGGATACTTAGAGCATCCCTGTGCTTCAAGCTATACTGGAAATTACTAGGCTTCCATTATTACTACATGCATTGTGAAACATTTGGTGATGCATTCACATTGTGCAAAACACTTCCGTGCAGTGGCAAAATCAAATATATAACAAACTTAAGAAAAACTATAAGAAATGTTAATTTACAATAACCACTTAAAATGACTGTTCTAAAACTGACCTAACTATAACAAATTAATATAGTGTAGAAATAATTTACCCATAGCCTGAATAACACGCATGTAAGAATTAAGAAAGTTGTAGCACTAGAAGTCAAAGGTAAGATGCACCAAACCATTACATGGTAACACTTCTGTAAGGTTTGAAGTCTGGATTAAAAACATTCAAGTCCCATCTCCTGGAGGCTGGCTAATATCCTGGTAAAGAAGTCACATTCATTTCTAAGTAAAGACTGGCAAGGTGCTCCATCCAGAGATGGATCTGTAGCTGTTCTTTTAACAAAGTCTTGATGCAGGAACTGATAGCAATACTCAGAGTCAGTGTCATCTATCTGCTGCCTGCCGCTCTTACAGTCTCTCGTACTTTGGAAGAGGATAACATACAGTTGCTCTTCCATTATAATCACCCCTTGTCAAATGTATGGCTGGCAAGACCCAAGAAGCATGAGGTTACGGAAGAAGAGAACATAAGTCAGGCTTTCATTCAACTCAGTACATTTACCACGTTCTTTACAGTGACAATTCTGATTTCCACTAAAATATCACATAGCCATAAAGAAGGTTTTCTAATCTATGCAGAACAATGAACATAAAGATATCATTGATATTCAATAGTATTTTCACCTTACTTATACCTCCAGAAAGGTCAATATGTGTGTGTAGTAGTCTGGATCAAATGGGTTAGACCAGTGGCTGGGGAGAAAACAGCAATGAATCCAAAAGACGTAACAAAACCATAAACAGCATGTTGATTGGGAATTTAGTTACAGAGGAAAATACAGTGGAAAAACAAGAGCTTGAGAGGTGATCAGACTGCAAATCCTGAACAACACAAAAAGACAAGAAGATGCATCAGACACATCAAAGACAGCGATCAGCATCAGCAAGCCCATCCAAGCCACCGTTGCAAGATGGCAGCATCAATTTGTCAACCCTTATTTAGAAACAGCCAAGATAAAATTATTAGATCCAACAGTGTAACAGAAAATCCAAAAATTAAGCAAAAAACTACGATAGCTACTAGATTCTTGAAGAAACCTAAAGGGAATAAATCAGTACTGATCAATGAGCACTGAGCAATGAGACGCTATTTATTTGAACTAGGATACAGAAGTTAAGCTAGTCTTAAAATGGCTGGGGTCTACCTCAAAAATCCTTCTTAATTGTGCCAGGCTCTACACTGAGATCCTAGTTAAACTAATTACCTCCTTGAAGACCAAGCCAGGTTTTGTAAAGGAGCAAACTGGAAGGGTTGTATCACAGTAGCTTGAGCTTTTTCCCCCTTCTATCCCTAAGGAAGTATAAACCAAAATTACACTAACCTAGAAGAAAAAAAACAAACTCATGGAGGCTTCCAGATCAAATCCTTCCAGATCATTTTTATGTAATTACAGAATTAACAGATGACATGAAAGTTACGGAGTTCAGTAAAACCTCTGACACAGTATCTAATAACACAGATGATGTGTCCTGCATAGGTATACAGTCACCTGTGGAAATACAGTTACCTGGATGATACGGTGGAGCCAGCGGTTAGAATTTGGCCCCCCCACCCCCCTTTTTGTTTTTTAGCATGTCTGCTAATCATCTGGGAGATGCACAGAAAATATACTAGATTAGCGCATTGGTTTCAGTGAATAGCAGTTGACTGCCAAACTTAGAAGAAGGCACAAAAAGATATAATAGTATTTACTTAGCTATAAGGATGGCGTAGGAAAAAGTGTAGCAAATTGAGCCTAAATAAAAGGTGACATTAAATGTGCTACAAATGAACAAAAGGATGTTGATGAACTTTGACGTTACCACTGAAAATAGAAAACTCTAGAGAATAAATCTCTTTATAGCACTGGGTTGAGTATATGTGCCGCAGCTTATGACACATATTAGGTCTTCCAGCAGCAGAAATATAATACTCCCAAGTTTACTCATCTTTATATACACACCTGCAATACTATGCCCTTCACTACAAAAAAGATTCAAAAATTGCAATCAAGTGCTGAAGTAGCAGTCTGAGCTCTGGGCGCAAATATTTAATACTGTGTAATTCTGTCTTCCCCTTATCTGCAGCACAGGTGATTTACAGGAAAAAGCTGTATATCTATCTGTTTATATTTATCCATATATATCTCAAACTCAGCTGCAGAAAGCAGAAAGCCAGCAAGTCATTTCCTAATAAAGGCATATGAAGAAATAACACAAGCGGATAGGCTTGGAAAAGAGAGGTCAAGGAATGATGTGAATGCTATCTACAAATAACTGAAAGGTGTCTAGAATAAGAAGAAAGCCCGGGGAAGATGATTTACCTGTTAGTAATAGTATGACTTTGTTTACAGAGAGGACAATTAGCCTTGACTAAGGCAAAAGATGATTAGAGTTAGACTAAAGAATAAACTGCTGAATGCAGCTTGGGAAGTTTCAACAGTGGAATAATCATATACACAGCCATTTTAACCCAAAGCTGCTGCTGCAAAAAAAAATGAGCTTGCCCACTATGATTAAACAAACATATGATAACATATTTGCTGGTAACTGAGCCTGAATCCTCCTCGACTTTTAGGCGCTTTTTATTTCTCCCTGGTTTTATCACTCACATTTCAGAATGCAAAGAATAAATTAAGATATAGGCCCATTTCCCTCTCCTCTTTTCCCCACCCTGAAAAGAGCCAATAATCTTTGAAAACGAGGGAGTGCATGAAGTTACCATTTTATGTTATATCACAATTCCAAAAACACCGTGAAATTTAACAAAAGATTTGGCCACGCTCCCCTCTGGAATAGCTCAGGAGAAGCCCCGCGGCCAGCCTGATGGTGTTTGCTCAGATGGAAAAAACAGGACGTTCTCCTCCCGAGTCAGTCACCAAATCTCCAAGGGATTACATGGGATTCAGTGGATACCACGGACGTTCAAGAGCAGCTTCTGCTGTGCTTCTGTACTGGTTTGCAGGCTTTTAGGCTCTAAGGTATCTTCTGGATAGTGTGGAGCAAAAACTGACAGGCTACCAGTGCCTCTGCTGGCCCTTGAATCTCTCCATCCTGCAGAGAGACTTCCACAGCATTAAGGAGTACGTATCAAGTTCTACTTGGATTTTACAGGTAGTTGTGAACAGAAGGACTAATCAGCATTTCTCCTTTCCCCAGCCTTTGCTATTTAGAAAAGCTGTAAGTGGGCAGGAGAAACACTGGTTTTAGGGTCTGAAGAAGCCTATTACAGATTTGCTGGCCCATAACAGCTAAATAAAGATACAGCACTGCAAGAAGCAGTTCTAATAACTATTCATCCTCCTTTTTAGCAGACTCTCAATGCTGCACAGAGAAAATTTTGATCCTCGTGTTTTGAGGTTTATTTCTCATGGCTTTAATCTTTTCTCACATAGGATCTGAAGCTACAAACATAATTTCATAGTATTCCACGTAGTGATACAAGAGGAATCTGGTACTCTCACAAAAGACTACATATACTTAGTAAAATCAGTCCATCAACGTTGGATCTAATTATAGATGGAGTGTTACTTTGGCCCTATTCCTAAACATTTGGGTTTTTATGAAAACCTCCATCTGAACCAAATTCTGCAATTCAGGCCCACTTCTGGTGGTGCATGAAAACAGTTATACAACATTTGCCCCCCTTTCATATATAAAATAATCACGCCCATTAAACATGAATCTTTTCTCACTGTTAGTCAAACAGCACGAGCCAGTTCCTTCCCTCATCCCAAAACCAGTCTATATGCAGTAGGATGATGTTCTCTGATCACTCTTTTCTGATCCTCTCCTATTCGATTCTCTATCTATTGCTTAAGGGATTGCAAAACCAGATTATCAGATCAGAGGGTATCTGGATTCCAGAGCAGAACTGCCATAGATTATGAACCATGCTGACCTGGTATATTAAGCAAAAGGCCCAACATAAAAAAATATAAATAATGTAAATTTATTCCCAGTATATTCCATATGAATCCTGTGAGCTGGTGAATTTCTGCAGCAGACTATGAAATCAATTTACTCCTCTTACTGGATTAGATCAGTACGCTAATTAGTTCTTTCAAATTCTAATTTTAAATTATTAGTAAAATAGCCAGCTTGGTACTAGACCAGCTATTCCGTTAAACGGCTGATAGGTCTATTGTATGAATAGGTACACAGAGAACATCACAAGTGAAATAGTATTACAAAAACATATCCCAGCTAGTGGCTCTGACGACACTCTGACACTTAGGGACCTTAAACTTTCCACTGACATCAGTGGAAAATACAGATCTAGTCCCACAAAATTGCATGTAGGGTTTTTTAGTGAATAGCTCTGATTACCTAAAGAAAAAATATATTTTTAAAAATAACTGACAAATTAAATGCAATCTTACAACTTTTTTACATTGCTGAAGAATCACCAGTAAAAAATTTTATTTTGGTTTTAAAGCAGAGTCCTTATGAACTTTGGAATGGTAATAGGTGAATGAGCTCATCTATGATACTATAACATCAAAATTAACCTCATCACTCTGCGTTTAATGAACAAGGGTTCATTAAAATATATTTTCTCAAACTAAAAGAAAAAAACAAATTAGTGAACCAGTGAGATCCGAACCATGAAAATACAATCCTCCAACTTAAAAACTATAAACTATATAAACTATAAAACTATACCTGTTTTATAGTATAAACTCGTAATGAAATTTTCTGTTGTTCCTACCTGTCCGTAAGGACACAAAGTCAGTGTAGAAATTCTGAACAAACAATGAGAAATTCCACCACTGGGGCTGTATGAAACTTATATTTCCGCTCACAAATAATCATTTGCTTTTTTGTTTGTTTAAGATATTTTAGATTCTGCTTTTGGTTTTTCACCCTTGGTGTATCATGCTGAATTAAGAATATGAAAAGCCTCCTATACCAAAGAAAAAAACAGTTCAGAATTTAACTTCGTTTAACTTTGAATTTTGCATGTGTGTGAAAGTTTATACGTTTCACACTGAGAACGTTTTTAGCATTCAGCCCAGATTTGCCACTGTGTGAAACTCATCCAAAATGGTCAAAGTGAAAAATGACAAGTGCTTTATGATAAGTGCTCCATTTTCATTAAGCATAATGGATACTATTTCCAAAAGCACACATTTTGGCAAATGCCTTTCCTGCATCAAATCTCCATCTCCAGTGGACCATTTTCAAACTCAGAATTAAGTGCATAGAAAATTGATGCTTTAATTCCGAGCAGTTTCTCATCTAGTCAACAACATTCTGGGCTGTTAAACATTGAAAATATGAAAATTTTTCAAATTTGAGACATATTCTTGGCAAACATCTCTTATCCAGGTCATCTGGAAGATTCATGAAGGTAGGTTAAAGTTAGGTTCCATACAGCTCTTGCCAGAATATCAGCTATAGCCATCATTTTGGATTTGTTCCTTCGCAAACAGGTTAGACACATCTAACTGTACATTCTGACTGAGAAAACAAAATCATAGTAATCCTAACTCCATTTTCTACAAGAAATTACATTTTAAAGCCCTGTCTGGCAGAAGTCAAAGTCTACTTTGGCCACTAGGCAAGTCTAAAAATATACCCTTGTTTCAATTTACCTTATTGACATCCATTCGCAACTTCTCATTGTTGGCACTGGCAGCTTTTTCTGCTGCTTTCTTTTGACGCTGAGGTCCTCTGCCAAAGAAGATGTAGTTGACCAATGCATACTCCAGCAGAGCCATGAAAACGAAGACAAAACATCCCATAAGATACATGTCAATGGCTTTCACGTATGGAATTTTGGGAAGAGTCTCTCGAAGATGGGTATTAATGGTTGTCATTGTGAGCACAGTTGTGATTCCTGGAAAAAGATTGACAATTCTATTGATTGAATTCACATTAATTTTCTAGCATTACAGCTTATAATATTCAAATCCTAGCACTGAAAAAGTTCTAGATGTACTTTCTTCTGGTGGAAAAAAATCCCACATCTGTCTATATTCCTTTTTTTTTTTGTACAACAAAAAATTACACCCATAATAAATTGTATTTAATCAAAAAGACAGTAATTGCATCCTACAAGCACACTTTGTAATTAGTTAACTTTAAACTTCTCTAATAGTCTTAGTCATAAATTAGCAGTCACTGTATCTTGCTATCCTTCAGCACTTTTGCACTGTCTTCAAGCCTGAAGGAAAATACTACACAGAGAGGCCTCACAGAACTCAAACAGTATCCTATAAAGCTAAAAGGTCAAATTCTCAACTGTGTCTTTTATGGTGATTTACCCATTTTATCCATACTAAAGATGTACTGGCAGGAATCAGTCTGATTTATGCAAAGTTTGGCAACAGATACTTATATTTATTTTTGTAACATGCCTGGATCCTCTGATAAGGGGCAGAGTATAAACAAACACACATGGGATTAGTGATGAAATATAAAATAGTACTCTAGAGATTAATTAGGGAAATGGTTTTGCTTTTAGAATAGAAGATAACAGAACAGAGAGAAACATCTCTATTTATATTTAAGGAGAAATTAGTTCCACAACCCTAGTAAAACTTTATTTAATTCATACCTGAAAGGAAAAGTAATTTATATTCCATAATACAGTGATGAATGTGTATTCTGGGCTGCCATGAGCAAAAACAAAGTAAATGCATTCTCTTTGGATGAAGAACAAGCAATAAAACAACAACAGAAAATGCTGAGACAATTAGGCTAATTCTGGTTACAATGATTATACAGTTAGCCAATTCAGACATGAAATCACTTTAATTTTTATTTAAATTGTGATGATTTAAATGCTGATTGAAATAATACAAAGCTTAACAAGCTAGACATAAAAAGATCTCACAGATCTATTTTTCAAATCAGGCACTATCCACTAAGCCAGAAGCAAGAAAAAGCATTCAGCTAATGCACACTGCATGAGATGTGTAAAAATGCCTACCTAAAGCAACTCTTGCAGCTGAAGCATCATAATTAATCCAGAAGGAAACCCAGGACAGGATAGTGATCAGAATAGAAGGCATGTAGGTCTGCAGAATGAAGTAACCAATGTTTCTCTTAAGTTTAAAGCTGAGAGACAGCCTTGGGTAGGCACCTAAAAGAGAATATTTGGCATGGCCATAATTTACTTGTACAAAGCCTGAAAACATTTTCCTGTCATTTCAGTTTTATTGTTTCGTGCATGCAGTAAATAGAATTGAAAGATCCAGGATAATCAGCCACAGTATTTCTGATAAGAACTGGGATTAAACGGTCTATTATTCTAAGTGTACGAGGCTGCTGCTAGGTCCGCATCTACTGAAAATCATAATATTCAATGATCGACAGCCAAAATATACTTCAGGGCATCGAAGCATACAAATGCTTCTTTCCTTACTAGCTGTGGCATACCTCCTTCTCCAGCCTCCTCTTCAAGCAATACAACACCTCCCCTTCAGCAATGGACAGGAGAAATATTTTGGAGTATGAAACACTCGTTGAAATGGGTGCCTAGAGATCGTTGAAATGGGTGCCTACATATTCACGCCCCGTTTCTGCTTGATTTGGGAGAATTTGGGATGTACAGTCCTATACTCTCCTCTCCAAAGATAATTTCTATCTATAGCTAGGAAGTCAATTTGAGGGCCTTTTAAAATTCTGAATATATCTAGTAGCTTTCTAGACTAAGCAGAGAACACCAAGCAGTGATAGCCCAACTCTTTTCTCCCTTGTGTGATTCAATATGTCCCTGAAATGCTCTAGTCATATGCTTGCTAGCACAGACAATTACAAATCCTGTTGAACCAGGATTCGAAAGCTTCTGCAGTGAAGGCAAAATAATTAACCCAAGACCTCCACAGCTTGGCACAAGGAACATCTGGAAGTAATAAAAGAAAGATTTCCTACAAGTTGGGTTTCTTGTTGGAATTAGGGCACTGACGTGCACAGCTGGTTTAATTAGTTTTCATAGGAAAACAGAAAATATAGCCTGTTTGACTGAGCCGTAACATTACAGACTATCGTATCCTGCTCATATGTTAATGAGTGATACCTTATATACTGGGGAAACTGCAATAAAAATTACTCCTTTTAAAATTCACATTGCTGCTCTAATTTATTCCTATTTCTAAAATTTTTGCTCAGATCCTGCATTGCACATTGAGGATTAACCCGTTTCTAAAACTCTTCCCGGTGAGTTCCCCTTTTAACCTCCTCTCCACAAACCTGTAGAGAAAACAACGTTCTTGGTGATAAGCTTGTAGTCTACAATGGAGAACTGCGGCAGTTCAATCTTTGTCACTCCTGTGACTGCATTATCACCCCCACGCCAGTAAAATTCAATGTCATCTGTTGTATAGCCATCTATAAAAGCAGAAGCAAAGAGTTAAAATGTATATCATGTCATGCACAACGTCCAGTGAATTTATTCAGAAAATAACTTCAAATATACTTCTAAAAATAAAATTAATAAAATTAATAACATAACAGATATACTCACCTAGACTCATGTAATTCAAATATTATTTCAAATGGCAATTCTAGGTTGTTTTTTTTTTTTAAATACTAATATATTCATAAAGGAAACCTTTAAAATGACATTAAGATTAGCCATATCCCATACGTACATAGTGGCTTTACATGTCACAGCTTAAGGTAAATGCTGATCCCACAGCTGCATAAACAGTGTGGGCTGGTGGTAATTTTTGCACTGGGCTGTAACCAGCTGGTTACAGAAATGTGAGCCGGCCACCGAGAGGGGAATGCAAGAGCCTCACTGCTGTCTGGCGCGCCACGATCAACACAGGAAAGAGGACAGAGTAGTACAGCTAATACACTAGTTCAGTGCACAGTATCTTATGGTATTTGCTCTGTATGCAAGGCAGTTTACAATCAGCCTGTGTTTGAAAAGGACACAGATTCTGGTTCACACCCATATGATTTTACTTATAAAACAGAGTCGTTCCTTTTCGGAAAAGGCTTGAATGGAATGAAAGATGGTCACAGTTAGTGAGGCACTCAGGAGAAGCATCTACAGCTCTTACCACATGGCTGCAAAACAGAAGGTCCTTATCATGCAACAGCCATCGCTCCGGATGACAAAATAAAAAAAATAAAAAATAAAAAAAAGAGGTAGTGCTAGTGATCACCAAGTCTTAATATGTATTATTTCATGCATACGAAATAAGAATCTGGGCTCTCCAACCAGCAGACAAGCTGATTTGCACACACTTCAGTTGGATTACAGAACTGATCAGTGGACAACAGAAATGAACTCGCTACAGAAACAGGAAATAAGTGATCCATGAAGTTTGGTAGCAGATTAAAGCTTTTTGTTGTTGAAGATCAAAAATAGAAAGAATCCTGTGACAGAACTACGATTATCTACAGTCTTCTAGGGAACTTCCTTAATAAATCTTGAAATGTATTTGAGCTTGCTTTGACTCTCTCACCACAGATATAAGAAACAAAACTAAACACCAGTTTAGAGTGCTTGAACGTGACTTGATTTCAAGGAATAGCGCAGATCACCCATTTTGTGATTATCTAGAATTTATAAAACTGTTCCCACACACCGTTATTTCTGATAATCAAAGTACAACCCAAGTGCACAGCAGCAGCAGAAGGTAAACAAGGATGAAGGTGAGAACCCAATAATCTGTAAACAACGAAATGACCATAAAAATCTATTCAACACACAGTAAGTTTTAAAGCATTGTCATAGTTACATTGTTATAACATTTTCACGGCAATTTCAGTTTTGTCTATGTAGACTCTTTCCTTATGTTTTTCATGGGCTAACAGCAAATCAAAAATAGTCTAAGGGAAACAAACAGAAGAATATTTTTGAGTATTAGAGCTGCATCATTCCTAATGGACAGATTTTGAATAGACTGTCAGAATCAAGAATTCAAGACATAATCAGCTCTTCTTTCAAAGTTGTGACACTGACAGCAAGGTAGAGGAGAAAAAAGAAACAGATGTTTGTAAATTTTGTGAAATACGTTCTTCATTAAATTTCTATTTCCCCAAAAAGTTGACTAGCTCAGAGTGATGACCTCAACAAAAGAAAAAGAAAAGGAAAAAAAAGGACTATATCTTCTAAATAAGCTTCAACAGTTAAAGAAGAAAAATATCTCCAGTGTAGAACATATGTATACTTATATATACATAAATCAGTGGTCACTGATTTGTTTCAGGTCATACTTTCCCTCCTTTTTCACAGACAAAAGAATTATCAAAGGAACAGCTGAACACTATTTGGAATAACTTTACATCAAATACAGCTTCCCTCCTCTGTTCAGACAGCGCCATCAACAAAATTAAAATTGGCTAAATTCCTCTATACTGGATTTGTAGGAAACTCAGATCTCACGAATATCATAATCTTTCACATCTATTGTATATAACTTGTTTAGAGCCTAAAACATAATAGATCTAAAAAGGAGCCAAAATTATTGCCATCTGTCAGCAGAATGCCTGTCCTCTATAATCAAACAAGCATTAGCCACGATTCCACAATTGTCTTGATGCTTCTTACACACCTTATTACACAATAAAGTACGTTGAACCTTCATTGCAATCATTAGAACCCACAATCTTCAAAGTTGGATTTTGAAGATCAACGTGTAGTTGAACTTTTGCTTTTCATCCAATGCAACTTTGGAGACGAAAACCTTTACCACGCTACATAAAATTGTCTCAGATAAAACACACTTCAAGACAGTTGAGCATTTATCAACAATACGCTGTATTTAGAGATAAGAATAGTTTTAGCACAATGATTTCCAATGGATAAGCAAGGCGTTCTTAGTTCGGCCAAGATTTGTTAGGATCGATTTTCAACTGTTCTATAGTATCAGTTAAATGATTTCAAAAAAGAGTCAAATTACAGACTTACCCAGGACATGGGAATTGTTTTGTTCTCATGAGGAAATAATGTATTTTGCCGCTTAACTACGATTTTCTGAAACTGCCTAATTACATGAGAACTTCCCTCCCTATCTTTTCTTCAATTAACCTTGTTCCACTTCCTCAACAGCCTAAAGATAGCAAAAAGGTATACGATAAAAAAAGAGTGCAATACTTCAAAAGTTTCTTCCCTTCAGAAATGACCTGAAATACTGAGATGTTTCTAAGTATTGGACACTAAGAAACGCAGGAGCACTTGTCCTTTGCCGCATTTGCGTGCGTAACTGAGATTACCATAGTTTCTGAACTGAGCTAACTTGAATAATGAAATGTACATCTGAAAAACCTTTAACAGGATTTTGTCATTTTTAATTTAGCTTTTTTATCTTCAATATTTCTCATGGCGAGTTGATACCATATCATACACCTTGGCTTGGACACTGATAATGAAACACCTTGGCAGCTCCTCTCCTTCAGTGGACTGTGGGTGCAGATGTCTCAGCCTGCTGGCCCAGGCCCCTGGCTCTCCAGTGAGTACCTGGCACACCAAGGGAGTGCCAGCTAATGGCCTTCAACTTTGGCAAATTGTTACTTACCACTTCAATAACAAGAGCTGTTTTAACTTTCCCAACTAGTGTATGGAAAGAAGCTCTCTGACCTTGCTATGACAAACACAGGGACAATGGCCAAGCAGCTGCTTGACAGGAAGGGAAGTTACTGTCAACACTAGGGCACCGGATACTAATAAGCTGTCAGCACGATCCTGGATTTTAAGTACTGCTAGGTTTGCTTCATTTGCTTGTAAAAAGGTATTTTTCCAGGAAGGTACATGGATGGAGTTCATTAATGATGGTGTTCATGGCAAGACAGACCCATTTCAGTAAGACCTTTAAAGGGGACATAGCTTTTCCAGTATTGTCTGAAGCACAAATCCCTCATTCTGTGCAGTAAGTTCTCCGTCATTTTTCCAAGGGTTACGTGGCATCAGGAACATGGGCATATTCTGCAGACCTGGAACAGATCAGGTTGTCACGATGCCCTTTACTTTTCTGGTCACAATTCTATCTCCAGAAAAAAGGTGACAGCTTAATGACAAAATATTTCCTTGTCTATCACCACTTTGTATTTGCCAGGTCTCATTCAAGACTTTCAGAGACAAAAATAAAATAAAATAATGCAAAATGAATAAACTGGCTGATCTTGAGCTGTAATAGCAAGTACATTTTATGAGAAATATAAAACAGCATCCTGTGAAAGTTTAGAAAGAATAATACATACCTTGGTGAGAGTTGACTCTCACTTTGTAGATACTGTTTAGTTTTGCTGATACTGTATCTCAAACCTACCCTACTAATTCCAACAGTAACTTCCAGATTCTAAGACTATTTACTGAACTCTGCATGAGTAATCAAGAATATATGTTGAAGTAATTTAATTATTGAGCTTTATTTCTCTAATTAATCTTTTACCTTCCTTTCTGTCAAAAATTACATGCTAAAATAAGTTCCAGTAAGAAATTCCTTTTTTATGTAAGAGAAAAACTGCTTAAAAAAGAGCCCACCTGGCTATTCTTTAACATCTGTTAGTAGATCTTTTCTGCCTGGCTGCCTACCCACTGTTTAGTCCTGAAACTTCTAATCACGCGGGCTTTCACGGGGAACTGCCAGATTTACCTTCTAGCACATTGTCATATGTCTCAGCCTTCTCCCTCTGCCTATAAAGATAAGAGAGCTGATTAAGCTGCTCCTTGTATTCTAACAGCCTTAAAATTCAGCAAATAACCACAGCTACTTCTTGAGTGGAGCTGAACTCCTTTGAAAATTGCACCCAAAAGTTCAAACAAAAGACTCCAAAGCAGGCAGCTCCGGGCTGCTGTGGGGAGGCTGTGCAGAACCTCCTGCCACCTACGCCAGAGAAACGTTAAGCTGAGGCTTTGATGCTGAATGACAAGACTGGTTAGTGGGTATCAATAAGAAGAATTTCAGGAACTATCTTCAAGCTTTCATTGAAATACTCCTCTTTCCTTCCAAAGAGGATAAATCACCCCATTCATTTCATAACATGGAGAAGGAGAGAAAGGAAATATTACAGTGATCTGCAAATGAATGCCATTGCGTACTGCTAAAGTACCCAAAGATAATTGAATATAAGTGTAATATCTGCAGAACATCTGCCAGAAAAGAGAACAGGCCTATTCATGTCTCTAGTGGATGTTTTACAGATATTAAATTCCAGTTACCTGTGGCTATAATAAACCCTTTCTGCAGGTATTTGGGCCTCAAAATATCTCTATTTACAAGTTAAAGTTATTTTTAAAAGACCAAACAAATTTGAAGAGTAATAAGCAGTCTAGAAAGAATCAGCTGTGGCTCTTGACAAGGAACAGACGGAATTAATAAATGCAAGATCAATATTCTAAATTATCAGATCTCATGTCAGTAACATAGAAAGTAAAAAGCAGTAAGCCTAAAATTCGTCAGTCATTTTGTATAAGAAATCAATTTTAGTTAAAACACAAACAAACAAAACAAAACAAAACCCCTCACTACTTGATTCAGATTGTAAACGAGCTATTGCTTTACTATATATTAAATGGCATGCAGCTCTGCTACCAGGACAGAGAATCTGATGGATTGCTTTTTCCTAAATCATTTATATATCATCAGCATCATGATTTACTTCACATTCAGAAAGTTCAATTTCTCACTTCTGTCATGCATCACACACCGTCAGTCAACCAAATCAATACATTGTCCTGGAATAGAAGACCAATCCTGAGAGAAGTAAAGCATCCTCGACTCCCATTACTGTGGACAGGGAGTTTATCATTGTCTATGCTTCAAGAAATGACAGATGATGAAGCATTGAAGAAGAAAAACAAAGAACTAGTAGTACATAAAATAAAAACTGCTTCATACAAAAACTACAAAAGGCCCAGAAGACAAACCTATTGTTTTTTTACAATCTATTTTAGAGAAGTCAAAATTCTGAAATTCTTTAAATTAAATCAACCTAAAAACAAAAACTGTAACGTCATTGGCTAAAGGGGGAGAGTTTTTGCTATTTACATACCAGACAGTTAAAAGAAACATGACACAATGAAAAAATGTGAACTTTTCTAAGAAACTAAGGATTTATCAATATGATTTATTAATTTATTACCTCATAGTCCTTTAGTTTGTACAGCATAGAACTCAATACATTGAAGACAGCTGGGCTATATTTTAGATTTACTTGTAGATACACATACACACCTAGAAATAGTGTGCCCACTACATGTAAATTCAAGTGGCCCACGTATTATTAATACTATGGTAGCACCTGGAGACTAGAGATGAGATATTTGTGGACGCAACAAAGATGTAATTCCTTCTTCAAGAGCTTATAAATGAGAAAATAACGGCATAAGCAGGCAAAACTGAAAGTTTGCCCAAAATATAGAGAGAATCTAGAGGCCATGAATTAACCTTATTGAGCTCTGAGCCAGCAGCAAATTGCCTGAGCATGGTTCGCACAGCATTGGGGAGCAGATGCATTTGCTCAGGATCAGTTCCAAGCAACGAGAGCCACTTCAGCATTAACAATGAGACGAAAGGACTCTGCTGGGAAGTGACTTAATCCCAGCCCTCTCTGCTCAAGCTTATTCAAGAAACTCTCTCTCTAGTCCCATCTTCTCCAAGTCGCTCTGAGCATTGCTAGTGTGGGAGCATGATGAAGCCCAGTAAAGCCACCCTTTACCATGAGATGAATGATATACAGAAAGGCTAAATAAATGGTTAATCCTATTTATAAAGCAGATCATAGCACACATTACATTGTGATATCTGCACATTTTATTTGTTTTTTAAAAATAAAACCATCAACATTTCCTCTTTCAAGTACTTTCTTCAGTAACTTTGCATTTGCACAGAAGCAAAGAGCTAAATTTCATAGTAAAATGGTAGCTTAAATGCCAAACACTCTGAAGTTCTGAAACCCTTCAGAATACATAAACTTGGTTCTCTGCACAGCTTCCTCCTTCACCATCCTTTGGCTCCTTCAAAAACATAGCTTGAAACGGCAAGTTCAAAGTCTTTCTTTGAGGTTGCAGAGTTCTTCCAAAGCAACGCAAGTCACCATGCACTGAAATCACTGGGGTGATATGAAGGGGAGAAGATAAGTCAGATTTTGTGTACCTCTGGCATTGCAGAAACTGGAAAAAGCATATCATAGTTTTTTCTCTCTCCTATTTCTCACCCCCAAATATAATATTCAGCCTTTCTACATAAAACATTAACATTCTTTTTACATTTCACTTCAAAGACTTTCTTCCCTAAGGCGCAGAGAGATTTGGACACAAAAGAGGATGTACAATTTTCTGACCAAAGTGAAACTCTGCAACTCAATTGATTTTTAGATTAAATTGGTAACATGCTCAAGAAAAACATTATCTTGCAGTTATACAAATGGTTCTTAGGGCGAGTGGGGATGGTGAGAGAGAAGGGAAGAAGGAATGTGACTCCATAATCACCGGAGGGTAGTAAATAGCTATTAAAAAAAGCTGTTTTGATGGACAAGTGAAATAACAGAATTCCTTCCAGGCCTCAGAGTAGACTTTTCATGGAATCAGCATAACCAAGTTTAATTTTCATGTAGGCACTTCAGGCCTGATTCTCGCTCAGGGTAAATCTGGTAACTGTTATGAAATCGGTGTCCCGGTGCAACCCTTTTCATCTTCCCTGTTTTTGTTTCCTAATGATTCCTGTGATAGTCACCTGTACTCTAAGGCAGTTGCTGCAGAGTGCCTTCAGAAGTAAATTTCCACCGTTAAAATACTTCTAAGAAAAGAAGCAAAGAACAGAAACAGGTAGGGAGAACTATACCAATGCGATAATACTCAGAAACCTTCTAGTTCCTTGAAACTAGCTGTTTCTTGCACCACCCTGTCCAGCGCCCTATGATGGCACTTTCTTCAGAGCTACCTTGGATACCTGCACAGCTCAATACAACTTCTCTTATCTTCAGATGGTTTGTTTTGCTTTGTTTTCCTGATGGGCGTTTTCTTTGCGTAGATGGGAGTACAGATCCTAAACTTCGCGAAGCATGCAACAGGTTCCTTATCTTTCTTCTTCTGACCTTCACCACTCGTTTTTGCATGGTGTTTCCTGCAGACCAAGTGCTATGCTTATGTATTAAGCATATCCCAGAACACCAAAATGAATAATACAACTGGACCAGTTGTATTTATTTAAATGTCTGAAGTGTAGGGATTTCCATTACTATTCAAATTACATCTCTAATTTGTGCATGCAAACAAGAAATGTTAGAAAACTATGCATACTTTATACAGTACCTAGAAATATCCTATCCTATAGTTTTGCCACAGTTTATGTCTTCTAAATTATTTACTTTATCTAGCAGAGAACCAAATTTGCTCTTCTGAGGAAA